>NC_064864.1:20300137-20515137 GCF_024139225.1 Suncus etruscus
CAGGAGAGAGGGAGAAAGAGAAGAGGGAGAGGAAGTGGGAGGGAGGGAGGAAGAGAGAGAGAGAGAGAGAGAGAGAGAGAGAGAGAGAGAGAGAGAGAGAGAGAGAGAGAGAGAGAGAGAGAGATAGAGATGGGGAGAGGGAGAGGGAGGGACAGAGAGAGATCCATTGATTCCAAAAAGTCTTTGACCCCAGGCTGTGATTTAAAGTTATATTTCTGCCTTGTCAGTGTGAGGTCAAAGTTCTATTCCTAGAACCTCTCCATATTGTCACTGGGTGCCCAGCAGCACTGCCCGAGAGTGTCCCAAGTCCAACACATTGCAACCAAATATGCAAACACCAGACATTGCAATGACAGTCCTGAGCATCACTGAATGTAGCCCAAACTGCCGCCCCAGCCCTCCCCAAACAAACAACTCCCCACCAAGACCCAAAAAATACAAAACAATATCTTTAGATGTTTTGATTTACACATATGAATGTCAACATAGCTATGTTGTTTATTTATGACCTGTGTAAGAATGGCAATAAATATATAATAATAGAGTATTTCTGTACCTAACCTATAAAAGAGGAAAAGTGATAAGCCATAGCTAAGATAATTCTATTTTATTATCTATTTATTTAGGTTTTGAGGCCACACCCAGCTGAGCTCAAGGGTTACTACTCCTGGCTCTGCTCAGATCTCACTCCTGGCAAGCCTCGGGACCATTTGGTTGGCTGCTTGCAAGGCAAAAGCCCTACCCACTGTGTTATCGCTCTGACTCTGTAATTCTATTTTAAATCTCAGCTTCATAAATATAATTGACAAAAAATCATGAGTTTGTTCAAATGTTCATGCTAGTGAATTGATCCACATGGACAGAGAGAAGGAGTCCCCTCATATCAGTTTATTGCTATACCCAGCACCTCACATGCTGATTACAGTTGCTAGATCTTTTTGTTTTGTTTTGTTTTGTTTTGTTTTGTTTTTTTTGTTTTTGGGCCACACCCGGCGGTGCTCAGGAGTTATACCTGGCTGTCTGCTCAGAAATAGCTCCTGGCAGGCACAGGGACCATATGGGACACCGGGATTCGAACCAACCACCTTAGTTTCTGGATCGGCTGCTTGCAAGGCAAACGCCGCTGTGCTATCTCTCCGGGCCCAGTTGCTAGATCTTTTTTGGTTTTTGGGCCACACACTCCTGGCTGTCTGTTCAGAAATAGCTCCTGGCAGGCACGGGGGACCATATGGGACACCGGGATTCGAACCAACCACCTTTGGTCCTGGATCGGCTGCTTGCAAGGCAAACGCCACTGTGCTATCTCTCCGGGCCCAGTTGCTAGATCTTTGATATCTGCAAAGATAGTGGAACTTCAGCAACTCATCCTCAAAGTCTGGCAGCTTCCTTCAAGTCACGACACTCTGGGTGATCTTCCCTGGTGATGTCTGTTCTCTTCATGCCAGGGACTGAAAGATCATGGTGGTCAGACATTAATCCTTTGGGTCAAAGTTGGCGGTGGTGACTCTTCAGTGGGCATTCCCCCCTGTCCTCACCCTTTCAACACACACACACACACACACACACACACACACACGAGTCATTGGGTACTATGGCTGGTTGGGTGTTGAGTGGGAAGATTAGAGAGTTCTTCACCTCAGTAGTGTGTTGCCAATCAGACATGGCCAGAAGCAGGGACCGATTGTGGTCAGGAAGTCTCTGGCCAGAAGGACAGCTTGAGAGAGTGAGGAGTGTTTTTCACATGGACATTAGGAGCAAATAAGCACCATTAACCTGCCAGCTATCTCATAGAGGCATGCTACAACGTTGTGTCAGAGACTGGTGTTCTCAGCTATTCGTAGATATAATACCATTTTACTAGCTTGACTGGTCTTAAAAATACAAATTTTTATCTATTTTGCAATGAGATTCTCATCAAAGAGCACCTGCTCCAACTGAGATGCCACTTCACATGGGGCTTGCAAATTGAAGATACTGAAATGCCTGGTTTAAAAAAACAAGATCTTTCGTTAGATCGAGTTCCTAGACAGCCAGTGCAATACAGGAATGGGCAAATATATTGCTTCTATGTTGCAACTTATGTGCTGGCCTATGTGAAATACCTGGCAGGCAAAAAGCCCTGCAAAGCTTGAAAGAAACTGAAGGTTTTATCCTGCAAGAATACACTGACCAAGCAGATGTGAATGGTCTGGTCACCTGGAGCAGTTATGCCTGGTTCTATTACCATATGGGTAGGCTGGCAGAAACCTAAACTTACCTGGACAATGTAAAGAAGATATGCAAAAAGTTGGCAAGTGGGGCCAGTGAGGTAGCACAGTGGTAGGGCATTTGCCTTGCATGCGGCCTACCCGGAGGGACCCAGTTTGATTCCTGGCATCCCATATGGTCCCCCAACCTGCCAGGGGGAATTTCTTTTTTCTTTTTTTTTTGTTTTGTTTTTGGTTTTTGGGCCACAGCGGGTAACACTCAGGGGTTACTCCTGGCTATGCGCTCAGAAGTCGCTCCTGTCTTGGGGGACCATATGGGATGCCGGGGGATGGAACCGCGGTCCGTTCTAGGCAAGGCAGACACCTTACCTCTAGTGCCACCACGCCGGCCCCCAGGGGTAATTTCTGAGTGCAGAGCCAGGAGTGATCCCTGAGTGCTGCTGGGTGTGGCCCCAAAACCAACCAATCAATTAATCAATAAATAAAGTTAAAAAATAGCTCTCTAGACCTCTCTCCCTCTCTTCCCCTCTCTTTCCCTCTCCCTCCCTTTCTCCTCCTCTCTTTCCTTCTCCCTCCCTATCTCTCCCTCTCTTTTCTTCTCTATCTCCCTCTCACACCTCTCTCCCTCCCTTTCTTCCCCTCTCTCTTCCTCTCCCCTCTCTCTTCCCTCTCTCTCTTCTCTCCCTACCTTTCTCCTCTCTCCTGCTCTCTCTCCTTTCTCTCCCTCTCCTTCCCTGTCTCCCAGCCTCCTTCACCTCTTCCTCCCTCTCTCCTCGCTCTTTCTCTCCTCTCTCTTTCTCTTGAAAATGACAAAAAAAATAAGTTGCAAGTCAGTTCAGCCACAGAATACTGTCCTGATCTCAACTATGAGGAAGGGTAGGCTTTGATGAAATGTGGAGGAAATAATTATTGCCTATATGAATTATTAATAATTATGATATATGAATAATTATATGAATACTTTATACAATATTTTATATGGAATATTTATCATATGTTATAGTATATATTATATTCATAAATATATATCATATTATATATCATGAATAATATATGAATTTTGAATAATTAGAATATTCATAGCATGAATTATGCTTTGAAAGGGTTGTGGAACCAGACCCTGAAAGCCCTGAATTTGGTGCTGGGAATACAATCATAACATATCTTTGCCAGGGCATCAACAGAAGATTGGAGAGAAATCAATTCTCCTTGCAACTTCTAAAACAGGCCATCAGATTAAATCCTAACGATGGATCTCAAAGGTTCTCCTAGCCCCGTATCTTCAGGACATAGGATGAGAAGATAAAGAAGAGGATATTGAAGTATTGGCCAGCAAGTCCTCACACACATATATCCTTCCATCTGCAACCAACTTTTACTTAGGAAAGGCTCTCTAGATAAAGCATGATGTTCTTTAAAAATAAAGAAGGTCTCCTGCATCACCAGATAGGGCTTTGCTACAAAACACAAATAATTCAGTATAAAAAGGTCTCATGCCAGCAGCCTAGGGGCAGAATAGAGAAAATATTGAAAAAATAAAAAGGCAAGATTAGCTATCATTCATTTGGTATTTGCTCTGGAATATAAGCCTACTTTTCTGTTTGCTTATATACACATAGCACAAATTTACAGAGAAATAGGTGAGGACACCAAAGCTGGACACTTGCCTAAAAGTGTTACACATGAAATCATTCACAGAAGAAGAAGAACAATAAATACATCACCACTATGGAAAATTTTAGGAATTCCAGAAAAAATATGAAAAAGATGAAATTATCCATTATTGGGGCCGGTGAGGTGGCTCTAGAGGTAAGGTGTCTGCCTTGCAAGTGCTAGCCAAGGAAGGAACGCGGTTCGATCCCCTGGTGTCCCATATGGTCCCCCTAAGCCAGGGGCAATTTCTGAGCGCTTAGCCAGGAGTAACCCCTGAGCATCAAACGGATGTGGTCTGAAAAAACAAAAAACAACCCCCAAAAAAAGAGAAAGAAAGAAATTATCCATTATTTAAAAGCAGTGAAAATAGAGGATGCATCTTTATCGAGATGAAAGTATCAGAGCTTTGGAGAAATGTGTCTTAACGAAACTTCGGAAAAATACATTTGATGTAGAAGGCTTGAGCCTCCTTGGGTTCCTGCAGAAGCAGAAAGGAGAAACAATTAAGGCCCTGGAGAGCTCTGAGAGAGCCCTGAGGCTGGCTGGTGGCTGTTAGAGCTCAGTGGAATCCAAGGCGCTGCAGCCATGATACTCATTTGGTATCTTACAGTCCACTTGATTTTTAAGTTAACATGTACCAGTCACTTTGATATTAAATGGCTGTATGCAGAAGACATTCTTGGAAGCAGAATGTCCATGTCTGTTTTGGAGAGAGAATTCATTTCTTTGTCAATGCTGGTATTGTAAAAGCTAATTATTGAGTAGTTTTGTATCAAATAAAATCCAGACCATACCTAAAATAAAATACTTAATTTATTTTTAATAGAATTTATTTTGGTGGGGGTGGTGCTTCCTGTTGTATTAATTATTAATTATAAAGTCCTAGTGGTGTGGATGGCTGATGAGGCCTTTCTAGGCCTAGCCGGGTGCTTTCAGTCCCTATGGCCTAGCGGGTCTGTAAGTATCAGGGTGACAGCAGCAAGGAAATGATCCACAGGCAGTCAGATAAATTTTCAGAAGACATCAGCTTTATTACAAGGCCTTAACCACCATGTGCATATTTTTTACATGGCCTCCAAGCTAAGTTTTTTAAGTAGCCTCCTTCAGCTGCCCTCCATCCATCTTGCTGTCTCTCTCTTGCTGCATCTCTCTTGTTGAGTCTGCCCTTCTCCATCCCCCTTAAGCCACTCTTAATGACCAACCACAGACCCCTTCCAGATGTGGGAGGGTCTCCCTTTCCAGGTGAGATAGGCAGGCAGTTGGGGGGAGCAATTCAAAGCAGTCATCTGAGGTACAAGGTTCCCAATGATGATTCTCAGCCAAGTTTGGTTCAAGAGCTCAAGGATATAATTCTAGTTTGACCCTAGGGTTTGGGGGATACCTGGGCCATCCTAGTGGTGCTGGACATCTCCAGGAATGCAAGGCTTGGGGCATCATGTGGCACCAGGAATCTGATCCAGGTCTGCTATACACTAGGCATGCGCTTTAACTGCTATAGGAACTCCGGACTCCTTATTGAATTCTTTGGATCAGCAATGATTTTTCACTGCTAGATACCCAAAATGCAACAAGGATGTAGGGATGTAGGATGAAGAAAATGTTAGTTTTCCTCTATCTACCTTAGATTCATTGACTGGGACCTATGGGTGAGAATTGACAAAAAGTGGACAGAATTTTTTTTTTTTAGCTACACCTGGCAGTACTCAGGGATTACTCCTGACTCTGCAGTCAGAAATAGCTCCTGGCAAGCTCGGGGGACTATATGGGAAGCTGAGGATCGAACCCAGGTCTGTCCCAGGTCGGCAATGTGCAAAGCAAGTGCCCTATCGCTGTGCTATCACTCTGGCCCCCGGACAGAAATCTCTTAAGACGGACATCAAAAAGACTTAGCTATGAGAATATGCAGGGGTGAGTAACTCAAAAGGAAATTAATTAGATTTGATCTTAAGGGGCTGGAGTAACCCCTGAGCATCAAATAGGTGTGGCCCAAAAAAAACCAAAAAAAAAAAATCAGGGTGTCCCTACCCATGAATCTTCTGCTATAAGACCAATTGCAGGCTCCAGGCACATTCATTTGTCTAATTCCAAAGTCTTTTCTCAAGGTCCCAAAAAGCGTGTTTTTTGCTATCAGGTTTCGGTAATTGGACATATTGGTGTTAGCACCTATCCTATGTTGAAGTCATTGCTAACTTCTAAGCATAGTCAGGGCATTTATGTGCCAACGTAGCTCCAGTTATACTTAGATGACCTCCAGTTTTCCTAGGCCAATCCACCTTTATGATTTCCCTGTCATGTTGGGGCTATCCACGCTTGGCTGATGTAATGATGCAAAGGTCAAGACAATATGATGAGTCAGAAGGTGGCTTTAGATTTCTCATCCTCCGTAGGAGTGTTCTGGTTGGGGAGAATCTCTCCCAACCAACTCTGGAAATTTTCTTGGTGCTGAGAATGACTAAAGTCCAAGTCAAGTCATGTTTCAATAGCTGTTCTTCTATACTTTGTGTAGAATCCAAGGAGTGGAATTGCTGGGTTCTTTAATAGATCTGTTTGCTTTGGGGATCAGGAGCATACCTGTAGCTGCTCCAGGCTTACTCCTGGCTCTGCTCTCAGGGATCATGTCTGGTGGGATTTAGGGCATTTGCCTTGCACGCAGTTGACCCAGGACGGACCCTGGTTCCATCCCCTGGCGTCCCATATGGTCCCTTGAGCCAGGATCCATTTTTGAGCACATAACCAGGAGTAGCCCAAGTATTACTGGATGTAGCCCCCCAAAAAAGATGGTTATGGGGGTATATGTTTTCTAGCCTGGGTTGTGGGGAATGGGAGAGCCAGAGGCTGGAAGAATCCACATCCCTAACTTCTTGGCAGTTTTTCCATGATGAAAAATTGCTGCATTCCAGGAACACCACCTGCAGGTAGCTGTGTGAACAAGAAATAAACCTTTTTACTGTAGGATTTCTGATTTTGAGTTTCTTTGTTAAGAGCAGTAAGCCTTATAAAATCGCATCTTTCTTCTTTTAGGACACATTCCCAAACTTTGATTTCTCCTAGCTTTGAACTATTTTGAGTTTGGTTTAAACTCAGTTGCTCTTTCGGGTGTACAACTCTCCCTTTACAAGCAACCCTTCTTATCCTTCCTCTGAGGTAGTATCCTGGCTGCTCACTAGGGGCAAGAAAGAGGAAAAGAGAATCTGAAATGGCAACCAAATGGTTGCTGACATGGTAGTTAAAGTCCCAGGTGAGGGTGTGGATAGATCACTTTCAGTTGAATGTCCCATGATCCAAGAGTGAATTCTCATTCCCAGATGGTTGTGGTGACTGCAGTTAAGCCTTAATTGGGCATTTATCATGTACCAACCACTGCTCTCAGGAATTCACATACAATGGCCCATTTAGGGGAGACAGTACAGAGAGCAGAATTTGTGTGTGTGTAGATAGGGTTGTTAGAGACTAGGAGGGAATTGGGCAATGGGTGTAGTGTTGAAATTAAGTAAATGGGAAACCATCATTAACAACACTGTAAATTACAGTATATTTATGAATTAAAAAATTCTAGTTTGTGTCTTTTTGTCCTGCTGGATGCTCAAGATAAGATTTTCTGTATATTTTATGAATCCCAGATGCTTTGAATAATGCTTAGCATTATGTATGTAGTTGAAGTACTTACACACTTATAAGCATGATACTTTTTAGATATGTATATAGTACTTATTAAACACACTAATTAATTAACATATATAAAAAAAACCTTTTTTTTTTGTTTTTTTGAGTCATGCCCGGCAGCGCTCAGTGATTACTCCTGGCTCTATGCTCAGAAATTGCTTCTGGCATGCTCAGGAGTCCATATGGGATGCCCGGATTCGAACCTCCATGCTTCTGCATGCAAAGCAAATGCCTTACCTCCATGCTATCTCTCCGGTCCCTACAAAACACTTTTAATCTTGTAACAGGAACACACTTAGTTCAGTGTAGGTATAAATTACTTGGAAACCTCATTCTCTCCCTAGTAAAGTCAGTTATCTCTACCAATTTCCTAAACACTGCTGAAATGCATTTTAAATGTCTAAAGTAGTGATGAATTAACTTAAAGAAACAGATGGACCAGAACAATAATACAATGAGTAGGACATTTGCCTTACATAAGGCCGACATAGGCTTGCTCCTCAGTATCCTATATGGTTGGCTTCATTTTAAGAATTTCTCATTTTTTCTAGGGTGGAGCTTAGCAACTGGGATTTCTAGCCATTTCTCGGGTGATGCTAATCCTGCTGGTGACCAATAACAACAAGAGAACAAGCATTGATACTAATGTGAGGTTAATGAAGTTATCTAAGGGGATTTTGTCATTCCAGAAAGAATAAATAAGGTCCTCCCTCCCTTATGCCAGGGTCTAGAATTTTCTTTTTTGTTTGTTTTTTGGGTCACACCTGGTGGAGCTCAGGAGTTACTCCTGGTTCTGCGCTCAGAAGTCGCTCTTGGCAGGCTCGGGGACCATATGGGGATATCAGGATACTAGCTGGAGTCTGTCCTATGTTGGTCAGATGCAAGGCCAATAATGCTTTACCACTATGCTATTGCTCCAGTCCCCATGAGGGTCTAGAATTTTCAAAAAGTCTTCCCCAAAGAAGGCAATACTACCTGGGGACACTAAATGTAGTCCTTTGAGTGCTACTGTGGGTGATTTCTGTTATTTTTCTTAAATAAAGCATATTTGGGGGACGTGAAAAGATTATTCTGCAAGAGGGCCTGTATACCAAAATCATATGGGAACCTCTGGTGGGATAATCCTAGGCTTGTTCCCAAGTACTTAACTTCTTTTTGTGTGTGTGTGTGTGTGTGTGTGTGTGTGTGGTTTTTGGGTCACACCCGGCAGTGCTCAGGGATTATTTCTGGCTCCAGGCTCAGAAATTGCTCCTGGCAGGCACGGGGGACCATATGGGACACCAGGATTCGAATCGATGACCTCCTGAATGACAGGCAAACGCGTTACTTACCTCCATGCTATCTCTCCGGGCCCAGTACTTAACTTCTTAAACTGTGGGTCATGGTCCTATGAGACATGATCCCTGAATCTCGAGGGTATGAGAAAAATCTTAAAAATATGTTTTAAAGGGGCTCCTGAGCCTACCAAGAGTGACTTCTGAGCCAAGAGCCAGGAGTAACCCCTGAGCACCACCAGGTATGAACCCCGAAAACAAAAGAAATATATATATATTTATATATATGTTTTAAAATGAATGTATTTATTATCGATGAATGATTGATTTGTATTCCATGTATTTGGGGTCATGAATTTCTGGAGTTGAAAGGAGTCATAAGTAGAAACAGTTTGAGAAGTGCTGCTCTAGATCAAAGAAACTCATGACTGGCTGTGACAACCAGAGTAATTAGAGCTCTCACTATCTAGGTTTTATTTTCTCCAAATAGAAACCTGGCCAGCAGGGAGCGGTTTCTATTTTCCAAGTGCAAGGAGCATACTCACGTGAGCTCAGTGGCCAGAGGGCAGAGGCAGCAGCACATCTAGGCACCGGCCAGATCCAGGTCTGGAGGGTGAGTCAGCACTGCCGCAGAGAGTGGAACATCTCTGAAGCCAGACCCTTCCTTAGGAAGACTTTTTTTTAAATAATAATATCTTTTTTTAAAAAATAATATCTCTAGGGGTCCAGAGCAATAGCGCAGTAGTAGGGTGTTTGCCTTGCACGCGGCTGACCCAGGACGGACCTCAGTTCAATCCCCCAGGTCCCATGTGTTCCCCTAAGCCAAGAGTGGTTTCTGAGCACACAGCAGGAGTAACACCTGAGCCCCAAAACCAAAAACCAAAAAAACTTTTTTTAAGCATGATTACAAACATGTTTATAGTTGGGTTTCAGTTATTAAAAAAAAAAAAACAGAGAACATCCCCTCTTCGCCAGAGACTTAAGCATTTCTATCCTAGAGTTTTCTCAAACGCAAATCCCAATAAAATACACAAAGCCTACAGTTTTTTTTAGGTTCCGATTATAGTAGTTTTTATACTTTAATATATTAGCTTTGATAAATGCATAATAGAATTTGTGAAAAGAATGAGAGTGTGTACCTTTTGTCTTAGGGAAGGATGGTCCATGTCATGTCATAGGTTAATGGACTGGTTTTATAGCCATGTAGACTGACATTGGAGGACAATGAATAAACCATGTATTTTTTTTGTGTGTGTGTGGTTTTTGGGTCACACCCGGCAGTGCTCAGGGGTTATTCCTGGCTCCACTCTCAGAAATTGCTCCTGGCAGGCACGGGGGACCATATGGGACGCTGGGATTCGAACCGATGACCTCCTGCATGAAAGGCAAACGCCTTACCTCCATGCTATCTCTCCAGCCCCTAAACCATGTATTTATTCATTTAGCAGCTCGCACTATTTCTGAAGTCACAT
The DNA here is from genome assembly GCF_024139225.1 of Suncus etruscus. Taxonomy (NCBI): domain Eukaryota; kingdom Metazoa; phylum Chordata; class Mammalia; order Eulipotyphla; family Soricidae; genus Suncus; species Suncus etruscus. The sequence goes on from NC_064864.1 coordinate 20,310,407, forward strand.
TGTGCCATAAATTATGATGTTTCAAATGTGTGTTATTACAAATCAACATGTGTATAAACTGCATTAAATTCACCAATGAAAGTGAATACTGGGGCCAGTTAGGTAGCTCAGTAAGTGGAGGGTATGGTTTGCATGTGGGGAGATCTGGGTTCCAAGCCCTGCAGAGCATGGTGCCCTGAGTATCACCAATCACAATGCTGGGAATAGTTTCTGAGCCTCACCATGCATGCGTGTCCTTTCCAAAAGAAAAACAAACCAAAAGCTAATCCCATCTTTCACCATTTCTTTCAACACCTTCTTTTCTCACTCCCTTTCCCCTCCGCCCATAAGCATGGATTTATCATTTAAATGTTCATTATTGCTTCATTTGGGTCATGTTTTTTTTTCCCCTCATATGATTTCATCATCAGACACTGCCTTCATGAGGCTGGAGCCTTGTCTAGGGAGGCTCCTTCTCCGAGCTGGGCTCCCTTGGTGTCAGCTAGTCCAAAATCAGCCCCATGCACTTTCTGGAAGTTGACTCATTCCCTCAAAGTCTCTCGTGGCTCCTGTTCTGTTTGGTTTCCTCCAGAATGCTGTTGGTTTCATTTTCCACTTTCAATTTCTGTTCCCTGAAGCCTGCTGCAGGAAAACTGCCACAAAGCAGAAAGCCATGCTCTTCTACACAGATAAGCTCCAGTGATAGAACAGCTGGTACGCTACTCCCTTGGCATGTTGCCAATAGGGACTCATCCCCAGCACTCCATAGAGTTGATTTCCTTTGCCCCACCAGGAATGATCCATGAGCTCAGAGCCAGGGTATTTTTGAGCACAACCGGGTGTGACCCCCATCAAAAAATACCCAAAGTTTGTCATATTTGGGGGACAATGGTCGTCCTGGGATGCTTTCGAAGACAGAGTGTGTAATCAGAGCGTGACCCCGAACAGTGATGCTCTATACTGTGACCTGTTAGAAATATGGATTAGACATTTGATTCACATTTGAGTCACATTTTCATTCCCAAACTCTGAATAATATGATTCTGGTGTCTTACCAACTCCTAGGTAATATGTTTTTCATTGTTATAAGATGCTTTAATTTTTTGCAAGACCAATTGGGTAATAATGACTTGCTTTAATTTTTTTGGGGGGTGCACACCCAGTGATGCTCAGGGGTTACTCCTGGCTATGTGCTCAGAAATCGCACCACCGTATGGCACAGACCAGGTCTGTCCTGGGTCAGCTGCGTGCAAGGCAAATGCCCTACTGCTGTGTTATCACGCCAGCTCCTTGCTTTAATTTTTATTCACCCGTGAGGCTCTTAATTCTTTCTTCTACTATCAGAATTTTTTGGGGGGGTGGGTCACATCCGGCAGCCCTCAGGGGTTACTCCTGGCTCTACGCTCAGAAATCGCCCCCAGCAGACCATATGGGATGCTGGGATTTGAACCACCGTCCTTCTGCATGCAAGGCAAACGCCCCACCACTGTGCTATATCTTGGCCCCTGTTTGTTTTTGTCCCACACCAGGTGGCACTCAGAGGTTCCTCCTGGCTCTGCCCTCAGAAATCATTCCTGGTGGTCTGGTGGTCAGGAAGACCATATGGGATGCCAGGATTTGAACCACCGTCCGTCCTGGATTGACTGTGTACAAGGCAAACACCCTACTGCTGTGCTATCTCTTTGGCCCTACCATTTCTTCTTATTTATTTATTTACTTATTTGTTTACTTTTGGGTTTTGAGTCATACCCGGCAGCATGCAGGGGTTACTCCTGGCTCTACGCTTAGAAATCGCTCCTGGCAGGTTCGGGGGACCATATGGGATGCTGGGTTTCGAACCATTGTCCTTCTGCACGTAAGGCAAACACTCTACCTCCATGCCATCACTCCAGCCCCTATTTATTTATATTTTTAACTAGGAAGCTCTTCTGTTGTAGTGTTTGGCTCAGCTATTTTAAGTCTCCATTGTTTCTGTTTGCAGTTTTATAACATTGAATGTGCATAGTTTATAATGAAGAATGTTTTTCATTATAACAGTGTTCAACTGTTGGGAATACCATAGTATTTATTAATTTGTAGCAATGTCTAATCCATGAATACTTTTTGAGCTAGAAAACAAAATAAGAAGGGACTGAGAGCCAGTACAGACTACTGTCTGTTTGGTTCTATTCCCAGCACCATATGTCCCTTTGAGCATCACCAAATGCAGTCCTGGAGACCCCCGAGCATTACCGGGCTATCCTGCATATCCCCTGCCCTGCAGATCTGAACAGCACCATATCCTCAGCCCTTGGATCACCTGACACTGCCTAGGAGCTCCTGTAGTCCTCCCCCAAAAGAATAAAAGTACAATAATATGACACACAGACAGGTGCGACTGGTTCTTCAATATTGTAAAGGAACTTTTTGTTATAGATGAATTCATTACATTCTGCTGAGAGGAAGGCTTAGGGGTTACTCCTGGCTATGTGCTCAGAAACTGCTCCTGGCTTAGGAGACCATATGGGATGCTGGGGGATAGAACTGCAGTCCATCCTAGGTTAGCGCGTGCAAGGCAAAGGCCCTACCGCTTGTACCACTGAGCCAGGAATATTTTTGAGCACAGTTGGGTGCAGCCCATAAAACAATGTCAATAGAAAATCTCTCAGGATATTATTACTCTTTCAAAATTCAAAGCACAGGATCAGAGAGATAGCACAGTGGGTAAGATGCTTGCTTTGCATGCAACCCACTGGGTATTATCCCTACCACACATATGATCGGTCCCGAGTTCTGCCATGAGTAAGCTGTGAGCACCACTGGGTGTGGCACCGATAGTGCAATTCCCTGGGGCCCATCACTGGTCTCTGGGCAACCCATCATTTACGGTCAACCTGCAATTTCAGACTCATTTAGACAATCTATTTCAACTGACTCACCTTAGATACGTCTTAGACTTTTGCTTTGTTTTTCTTTCTCTCAGTTATTAATTAATTTCACTTTCTACTTCCTCTTCCACTTTTGACAGGCAACCATTCAGAGATGGGTAGAAAGGATCACCTGATGCTCCTCTCTCCTTTATATTGCTCCTTCAGTATCTGCTTGACCTGTCCCAGAATTTCTGAGGAAGAAACCAGCTTGGAACACATCTGTCTAAGAGAAGCAGATCATGAGGTCAGTGAAATGAAAGCACTTATCGCCCTTGATCTTCATTGTAGTTTGTTTGTTGGTTTGGTTTTTGGGCTATACATGGTGAAGTCCAGGGGTTACTCCTGGCTAGGCACTCAGAAATCGCTCCTGGCTTGAGGGACCATATGGGATGCCAGGGGATCGAACCGTGGTCCGACCTAGGCTAGCTCAGGCAAGGCAGATGCCTTACCACTTTTGCAACCACTCGGCCCCTTCATTGTAGTTTGATGAGTGTCATTTGTGGTGCTTATAAATTAATGAGTTGGCCTTTAGCTTATGGAATGAGAGGGCATTGCTTGGTTTGGGCAGCTTATGTCTGAGACTACTACCAGTGTACATCCCTCAGGTTGCCAGAACTTTCAGAAATCTTTGAGAGTGCCGATGAGAAAGGCTTGGAGGTGTGGCACAAAGTTTGATTGATTGAATTAGACTCAAGAAAACTATTCCCAGGGGCCGGAGTGATGGTATAGTGGATAGAACACTTGAATTGCTTGTGGCTGAACTGGGTTTGACTACCCCCATTAAATTCCTCAATCCTCGAGTGCGGAGCCAGGAGTAAACCTGAGCAATGTCAGGTGTGGTGGCCTCACCCTTCCCCCCAGAATAAAACCGTTTTATGGGCATTAATGTCTATTGAGAGTGCAAACCAGCTCACAGTGAGGAGAAATTTTTTTTTCCTTGAAACATTTTATTACTTTAAGTAGGAAATAGGAGGAAACAATTCTTTTTGTTTTGTTTTGTTTTTGGGTCACACCTGGCAGTGCTCAGGGGTTACTCCTGGCTCTATGCTCAGAAATCGCCGCTGGCAGGCTCGGGGACCATATGGGATGCCGGGAATTGAACCACCGTCCTTCTGCATGCAAGGCAAAGGCCTTACCGCTGTGCTGTCTCTCCGGCTCCAGGAAACAATTCTTACAAAGGGCCATTTTACCTATTTTTGTTTTGTTTTGTTCATTTTGTTTTTGCCTTTGGCCCATACCATTCAGAGTTCAGGATTTATTCCTGTCTTGTGCTTAATCTATGCATGCAGATGTTGGTCCCTCTGAGAAAACCCTCAATATATGCACAGAACAAATACTAGACTAGACATCTGGGCACCAAATTACCCTAAAATTGTATCATGAGCTGCAGTGCTTGGCAAGTTTACATCACAGTAACCGTATTTTTTTTTCATAGTGAGGCTAACAAGTCTTTGGAGGAAATCCTTCCTCAGCTGAAATGCCACTTCACATGGAACTTATTTAAGGAAAAAGGCATCCCAGAGGACCTGGAAGAGAGAGTGAATGAGCAGATTGAATCTTTATACCCCAAGTTCAGAGGCACAATGTACAACATGCTGGCCTACATCAAACACTTAGATGATCAGAACGAGGCCGCCCTGGAATGCTTGAAGCAAACTGAAGAGTCCACCCGGCAAGAGCACGCTGACCAAGCAGAGGTCAGAAACTTGGTCACCTGGGGAAACTACGCCTGGGTCTACTACCACCTGGGCCGACTCCCAGAAGCTCAGGCTTACGTGGACAAGGTGAAACAGGTGTGTGAGAAGTTTTCTAACCCCTATAGCATTGAGTGTCCTGAGCTGAACAGTGAGGAAGGGTGGACACTGCTTAAGAGTGGAAAGTGGCAAACTGAAAGGGCAATGGTATGCTTTGAGAAGATTCTGGAAAAGCACCCGAATGACCCTGAATCTACTAGTGGACTGGCCATTGCGACTTATCGCCTAAGAGACAAGCCAACACCTGTGAATGTCATTGACCTTCTGCACCAAGCCATTAAACTGAATCCTGATAGCGAGGATCTTAAAGTTGTTTTAAACTGCAAAGCAGGAAAGGAGGTGAAAGAGCTAAGTTAGTTGAAGAGACCCCAAAGGAAGCTCCAAAGACCTCTGAAATGCCTCAAGCTGTACCAAAGTTTTGTGAAAGGAAAGAAGACTCTGTGAAGACTTTGCAGCCTACCCCAAACAAGGCCCAGGAGCATTTCCGTATTGGGTTCAAATACAGGGGAGAAGTCCTCCAGATGACAAAGCGGCCAATGTTTGGGAATAGAGATGACTTAAATGAATTAATTCAAAAAGCTATATATCATTTAAAGAAAGCTCATGAGCTGGATGAAGATCTTCCCTGTGTCTGCCTCTACCTCGGTGAACTCTACTCAGAAGCAGGTCAGCACACCAAAGCAAAGCATTACTTCCAAGAAGAACAAAGAAAACTACTAACTCCCGTAGACGAACAAAGATTCCACCTACATTATGGCAATGTTCTACTGAGGAACAAGGAGGATGAAAAGGCCATCCACCATTTTCTGGAAGGTGTGAAAATACAACACAGCTCGAAGGAGAAAGACAGGATAAAAATCCAGTTGGAAAAAATAGCCCACTCAAGGCTTTCTAAAGATAGAGCAGACCCAAAGGGTTTGCATATTAGGCAGATTCTCTATGGAGCAGCATAGACCAATGCAGCCAGTGGCTGAGAGCACAGAGTAAGCAGTCTGGGGGTGACAAAAGCCTCATTCTTTTAGCATCTCCAGCTGAGAAATAAGAATTGGGGATTATTCTCACACTACACATAGAAATCATGATGTGGGTTGATGGAGGTACTAACTCTCACTCTGTAGAAGTCATACATGTCAACATGTACATATGTTTATACAGTGCACCTAAAGTTGATTCAATAAAGTTGAATATAGGGGGCCATTTTTATGAAGAAATTAATATATAAAACATACGCTTTTTAAATTTTAAAATCTGTTATAGCAACAGTATTGTAATATTAATTTCTGTTTTCAATGTGTTTTGTTGGTGGTGGCTTTGGAGGTGAAGCATTAAATGCCCCAAATCATGTTATTTAAAGCTCTGTATATCACAGTGTCTAAATAAAAAAAGATATGTTGAAATTTTGCTATCGGTATGTGCATAGTAGGTATTCCTGAAAAATGCATTAGCAAACTAATACTAATAGAAAGTGATACATTGGGCCAGAGAGCTAACATAGTGGGTAAGGTGCTTGCCTTGTATGAGGCAGACCTGGGTTTAGTCCCTGGCACTCCTTAGATACCCTGAGCCTGCCAGGAGTAATCTCTGAACACAGAGCCCTCAGTAGTAAGCCCTGATAGCAGCTAGGTGTATTATAAAAACAAACCAAAATTTGTATTAAATAAAATGGGCTTCTAACAAAAAGAAGTAACAAGGAACAAAGATAGCACTTATATAAATATAAACTACATCAAGATGATATAATATACATTAATATAATAGTATGCACCAAATATAGGATCAAAAGTACATAAAATAATTATAAAGAACACAATTATTGACCCCAACACTATTTTAGAAGGCACTTTTATGCCCTACTTATGAATGGAGAAGTCAGACCAAAAAGGAAAAAAATCAATGAAAAGCAATAGCCTGTGCTCGCTTCAGCAGCACATATACTAAAATTGGAATGATACAAAGAAGATTAGCATGGCCCCTGCGCAAGGATGACACACAAATTTGTGAAGCGTTCCATATTTAAAAAAAAAAAAGGCAAAGCAATAGCCTTATCTGATAAATTAGAGAGCGATTGAGTAGATATTTACAAAGCATTTCCAAGACTTTGTAGAGCAGGCATTCTTTTCAGATGCACATGCAATACTACCAAGTAGATAGAGCATCTATCTACTAGAACACACAACAAGTGTCAATGAGATTTTGAGACTGGGAGTAATATAGAGCATCTTTTCAGACCACAATTGTATAAAAGAAGAAATCAACCAAAAGAAAAAAAATGAAGACAGCCCAACAAATATATGTAGACTATGCAACATACAACTGAATAACTACTAGTGCAACAAAAAGAGCAGGAGAGAAATTGGGGGGCCAGAAGGATAGCACAGTGGGTGTTTGCCTTGCACATGGCTCACCTGGGACAGACCCGAGTTTGATTCCTGGCATCCCATTTGGCTCCCCAAGCCTACCAGAAGCATTTTTCTGAACACAGATCAGGAATAACTATTGAGCACCACTGGGTCTGGCCCAAAAAGAAAGAAACAAAAAAACAAAACAAAACAAAAAAAAAGAGACAGAGAAATTGAATGAAGACAAATGCTCCTTACAGGCTCAAGAATGCCAGGGATTGAACTTGGGTCGGCATAATGCAAGGCAAATGCTCTACCCACTATGCTATGATCCAGACCTTATTTGAGGTACTTAAGGGAATGATAAAAGGTCCTTGTTAACCTTCTCAAACAACCTCAACCCAATGAGACATCTCTTAGAGACACCTATATTCAACATTGAGGCCTGCTCTCAATCATTTCCAAATGTTTGCTGAGACAAATTTTCTTCGTGTGTGAATAAAATGTGAGGAGAAAGAAAGAAAAAATGTGTTCACAAGAACACAGACTTTCCTAGAGTGGAAAAAGGCAAGCATAGAAATGGGCAAGAGAGATACCTGTTCAAGGGAGAACACTGCTTGAAGTACAAAGTTTCTCTTATGTCACACTGATATTCTAGGAAAAGTACAAAAGAAAACTGACTAGAAAAGAACTCATTGGCAATAAAACGACTTCATTTGAGAAGGATTTCCAGCTGTGAGGGAGGGAAGACCCTGTTTTTCTTTTTGTATTGTGGTGTTTCTCTTCCTTTTTCCCTTTCTTCTCTCAAACCAATGTTTAGAGCCTCTAGAAGGACTCTGCTCATTTTTGGCTTGTTTGATATTTACCCCATTTTATTTCTTTTCTTCTCTTCAAACAGAACCACATAACTTGAACCATCTTTTTCCACCTCTTGAATTGAGGGGGAAATAAATGAGAGTACCAAGACCAAACAGTTGTATGATCACTAAGTAGTAATAAAAATGATCGGACTTAAACACCAAATCTAAAGCCAATGACAACAGAATTGATACCCAACCTGTAACAAGCTAGACACAGAGGGAACCACTTATACTAGCAGCCTGGGGTTAAGGGAAGGGGATATGGGATGCATACTGGGAACGGGAGAGGAGGGAGGACAACTTTTGTGGTGGGAATGGCCCTGATTCAATGTTAATATGTACCTAAAATATTACTGTGAAAGATGTAATCCACTTTGGTCAAAATAAAATTTTTTATTATAAAAAATAATAAAGGCGGGGCCGGGCGGTGGCGCTGGAGGTAAGGTGCCTGCCTTGCCTGCGCTAGCCTAGGACGGACCGCGGTTCGATCCCCCGGCGTTCCATATGGTCCCCCAAGAAGCCAGGAGCAACTTCTGAGCGCATAGCCAGGAGTAACCCCTGAGCGTCACAGGGTGTGGCCCAAAAACCAAAATAATAATAATAATAATAATAATAATAATAATAATAATAATAATAATAAAGGCAATTTCTATTAAAAAATAATGATAAAAAACCTAGTTTGACAAAAGGTGGTTTTCTCAAAATGTGATTCTCATAAAGTGATACCCTTTCAGTAACAATATAGCAAACCACAGTGTCTAAAAGGGGAAAAAAGAGGAGAGAGAGAAAAGAGAAATGTCTGCCATAGAGGCAGGCAGGGGAAAGGGCAGGAAGAAGGGTGGGAAGGAAACTGTGGACATCGGTTGTAGAAAATGTGCAAGGGTGTCGAATATTGTATGATTGCAACTCAATCAGTGAACAATTTTTAAACTGTATTCAACTAAAATTTTATTTAAAAAAATAAAAACATAATTCAGCTAAATATTTGTGGGTCCTCCACTGCCCCCTGAAAGCCGGCTGGAGGGGGTCACAGGGAGACAGTTCTTTCAACTGTCACCCTTGGGGGTTGCAGAAGGTTCCAGTCGGTAGACAAGGCCTTCGCCCACTGCTGGGCGCTGTGCTGCCAGGGGGAAGGCGAGGCCCTTGGCTACGCTGTGGCAGACTCTGCTTCTTCCCTTTTAGGACTTTGGTGATGTAGAGGTACAAGAAATCGCAGGAGAGAACCGTCTGGGCCAGGCCAGCCACCATGGCGATGAGGTCCAAGAAGCCATCCAAGTGATAGAAGGACGGTAGACGCCCAGTGTGAACAGATCTCCAGGTCCACCCAGAAGGTCCAGGGGATGTCCAGCGCAGACCCAGAAGGTCCAGGGGATCTCCAGCGCAGTGAAGTCCTGGTTGCCCAGGATGGCCACAAGGCTGCGAGCACCACGAGGAACTCCACCTGAAACGTGTCGTGGATCTGTCCTACGTGGCTTTGAACTTGCAAATGGTGGTGAAGGAGCACATGGTGTAGATCATGTGTTGCAGAGGGAGTGGAGTTGGTGAAGAGACCCAGGCAGCCGGCGGTGAGGACCACGGTGCACAGGACTGGGTGGGGGAAAGATGTGGGTCACACATGGCATGGTGAACAGCCCCAGCTTGGGGTGTGGGGTGCTGCAGGGGACTGGGGTACCACCAGGTCCCGCAGGCCCTGCCTGTTCTTGAGGCCCACAGCCAGGGGTCAGGCAGCCTGCTGGGAGCTACTCCAGCCCGAGGCTCTTTCCGGGATCATCCCCCCAATCCCAACCCCAACCCTGAGTTCCCTGAGTAGGGAGCACCGAGCTGGGGTGCAGGGTGCGCCCCACTTGGCCTCCTGGCCCCTCCCGCCCCAGCCGGCCTCCTCTGTCTACTTGCACTATCTACGCCACCCCTACAATTTAAAAAATAGAAGTAAAATTAATCATATAAAATAGAAACCAAGCTTATGTCACTTTGAGGGTGCTTATGGTACAGTAACTTCGTGTAAGCTTTATTATATACCATGTTATCTCAATCAGATTAAAATCCAATTAAAATGAAATAGAACTCCTTCAATCCCCAGTACCTTATGAGGTCCCCCAGGAACACAGAAATCCCTGGATTTCTTCTCAATACTTGTTCTTGATTTCTACCTAAATGTGTGTACCCTGAAATGCAATTCTCTATTATTCCAGAACAAATACATTTATTACTTGCATGCCAACATTACTTATGAAAGGAAAAGTTTGTAATCCTGATTTGGTTTTGTTTTGTTTTGTTTGGGGGCTACACAAAGTGGTGCTCATGTGTTATTCCTGGATCTGCACTCAGAAATCACTCCTGGCAAATTCGGGGACTATATAGGATGTGTGGGGATCAAACCTGGGTTGGCTGTGTGCAAGGCAAATGCCTACCTGCACATTTCATTCTTATTTTTTAATGTAAAAACTCACAATCCTGACAATAATAAAGTAACAGCATCCTAAAGTTAGTAAGTGATGCGATATTATAAAAGGTAAAAAGATTATTCCTAAACTCAGGCAAAAAAAGGCCTTGTCTTTGATTCTACGTTCCTAAAATATCACATAGAAAACAGGGGCCGGGAAGGTGGCGCTAGAGGTAAAGTGTCTGCCTTGCAAGTGCTAGCGTAGGATGGACCGCGGTTCGATCCCCTGGCATCCCATATGGTCCCCCCAAGACAGGGGCGATTTCTGAGCACATAGCCAGGAGTAACCCCTAAGCGTCAAACAGGTGTGGCCCAAAAATCAAAAAAAAAAAAAAAGAAAGAAAACAAAAACTTTTGAGAGTAAATTTATATTCTCTGTCTCTATCTCTCTCTGTCTCTGTCTGTCTGTCTGTCTCTCTCTCTCTCTCTCTCTCTCTCTCTCATGCACACGCAGATATTTAATCCTAAAATAATGAGATCTGAAACCCTAAATATTCTGTGGAAAACATATTTCTCTTTTTTTTCCCCCTGAAAATGAAGGGAAATCGTGTCTGGAAATTTCTGTGCTGTGAAAGTATTGACTTTGAGCCAGCCAGACACTGCTTTGGAGTGTAGGGAGGATATAAGTAACAGTAATAGTTAGATCAGAGAAATAAGCAAAATAAGTGAGCAAAGCCTTCCTCTCAGCTGAATGCAATGAATTCATTTATAACAAAAAGTTCCTTTATAGAAGAACCAGTCGCACCTGTATACGTTATATTATTCTACTTCCTTTTATTTGGGGGGAGGGCTACAGGAGCTCCTAGGCAGTGCTCAGGTGACCCAGGGGCTGAGGATGTGGTGGTGTTCAGATATGCAGGGCAGGGGATATGCAGGATAGCCCAGTAGTGCTCGGGGGTCTCCAGGACTGCATTTGGTGATGCTCAAAGGGACATGTGGTGCTGGGAATAGAACCAGCCAGGCACTCTAATGTCTGTACTTGGTCTCAGTCCCTTCTTATTTTGTTTTCTACTTCAAAAAGTATTCATGGATTAGAGATTGGTATTAATTAATAAATACTATGGTATTCCCAACAGTTGAACACTGTTATAATGAAAAACATTCTTCATTATAAACTATGCACATTCAATGTTATAAAACTGCAAACAGAAACAATGGAGACTTAAAATAGCTGAGCCAAACACTACAACAGAAGGGCTTCTTAGTTCAAAATATAAATAAATAGGGGCCGGAGAGATGGTATGGAGGTAGGACATTTGCTTTACATGCAGAAGGATAGTGGTTCGAATCCCGGCATCCCATATGGTCTCCCGAGCCTGCCAGGAGCATGGAGCCAGGAGTAACCCTGAGCACTGCCAGGTATGACCCCAAAAAAAAACTAAAAAATAAATAAATAGATATACACAATGGAATATTATGCAGCTGTCAGGAGAGATGAAGTCATGAAATTTTCCTATACATGGATGTACACGGAATCTATTATGCTGAGTGAAATGAGTCAGAGAGAGAGAGAAAAACACAGAATGGTCTCACTCATCTATGGGTTTTAAGAAAAATGAAAGACACCCTTGTAATAATAATTTTCAGACACAAAAGAGAAAAGAGCTGGAAGTTCCAGCTCACCTCAGGAAGCTCACCACAAAGAGTGATGAGTTTAGTTAGGGAAATAACTACATTTTGAACTGTCCTAATAATGAGAATGTATGAGGAAAATGAAGAGCCTGTCTAGAGTACAGGCGGGGGTCGGGTGGGGCGAAGGGAGACTTGAGACATTGGTGATGGGAATGTTGCACTGGTGATGGGTGGTGTTCTTTACATGACTGAAACCCAAACACAATCATGTATGTAATTAAGGTGTTTAAATAATTTTAAAAAAATAAATAAATAAATAAATAGCTGCTGGAGACATAGCATGGAGGTAGGGCATTTGCCTTGCATGCAGAAGGACAGTGGTTCAAATCCCATCATCCCATATGGTCCCTGTGCCTGCCAGCAGCAATTTCTGAGTCCAGCACCAGGAGTCCCTGAGCGTGGTCAGCATGACCCAAACCAAATATAAATAAATAAAAAGCTCAAAAGATACCAAACAAAATAAACCCAAACATGCACATCATAAGACTGAACTGAAGTGTGAAAAACTAAAGCTATGGGGTCACAGCAATAGTACAGTGGGTGGGACACTTGCCTTGCCTTGCATTGACCTGGGTTCAATCCCTAACATCCCATATAGTCTTCAGAAGCCCAGTAGGAGTGATTCCTGAGAGAAGAACTAGGAATAATCCCTGAGCATCACCAAAATGACCCAAAAATAAATAAGTGAAACTTAAGTTATGAGCAGAATACTATAATCATCTAGGGGGAAATGAAATATATACAAAGGAACCCTTTCAGGACTATCTTATTATTATTCCAGAGCAACTATGCTGGCAGGTGAATTGCAGGTGTATTTAAAATTTTGATAGTAGAAGCCAGAGAGATTGCACAGTAGTAGGGCATTGGCCTTGCAAGCAACCAACCCGGGATGGACCAGGTTCAATTTCCAGCATGCCATATGGTCTTCCCAGACCACCAGAAATAATTTCTGAGGGCAGAGCCAGGAGAAATCTCTGAGTGCTACCAGGTGTGGAACAAAAACAAACAAACGGGCCGGAGAGATAGCACAGCGGTGGGGGCATTTGCCGTGCATGCAAAGGGACGGTGGTTCAAATCCCGGCATCCCATATGGACCCCCGAGCCTGCTGGGGGTGATTTCTGAGCGTAGAGCCTGTAGTAACCCCTAAGCATTGCCAGGTGTGACACAAAAAAAATATTCTGATAGTAGGAGAAATAATTAGGAGCCTCATAGGTGAATAAAAATTAAAGTAAGGAGCCGGAGTGCTGACACAGCAGTAGGGCATTTACCTTGCATGCAGCTGACCCAGGACAGACCTGGTTTTGATCCCCAGCATCCCATATGGCCCCCCAAGCCAGGTTCGATTTCTGAGCACATAGACAGGAGTAACCCCTGAGCAACACTGGGTATGCCCCTCCCCCCAAAAAATATCAACAACAAAAAATTAAAGCAAGTCATTTTACCGAATTGGTCTTGCAAAAAATTAAAGCACCTTTTTTTTTTTTTTTTTTTTTTTTTAGTTTTTGGGTCACACCCAGCAGTGCTCAGGGGTTACTCCTGGTTCTACGCTCAGAAATCGCTCCTGGCAGGCTCAGGGGACCATATGGGATGCCGGGTTTCAAACCACGGTCCTTCTGCACGCAAGGCAAACGCCCTATCTCCATGCTATCTCTCTAGCCCCAAATTAAAACATTTTATAACAATGAAAAACATATTACCTAGGAGTTGGTCAGACACCAGAATCATATTATTCAGAGTTTGGGAATGAAAATGTGACTCAAATGTGAATCAAATGTCTAATCCATGTTTCTAACAGGTCACAGTATAGAGCATCACTGTTCGGGGTCACGCTCTGATTACACACTCTGTCTTCGAAAGCATCCCAGGATGACCATCGTCCCCCAAATATGACAAACTTGGGGTACTTTTTGATGAGGGTCACACCCAGTTGTGCTCAAAAATACCCTAGCTCTGAGCTCACGGATCACTCCTGGTGGGGCAAAGGAAATCAACTATATGGAGTGCTGGGGACTGAGTCCCTATTGGCAACATGCCGAGTGAGTAGCGTACCTGCTGTTTTATCATTGGAGCTTATCTGTGTAGGAGAGCATGGCTTTCTGCTTTGTGGCAGTTTTCCTGCAGCAGGCTTCAGGGAACAGAAATTGAAAGTGGAAAATGAAACTAACAGCATTCTGGAGGAAACCAAACAGAACAGGAGCCACGAGAGACTTTGAGGGAATGAGTCAACTTCCAGAAAGTGCATGGGGCTGATTTTGGACTAGCTGACATCAAGGGAGCCCAGCTCGGAGAAGGAGCCTCCCTAGACAAGGCTCCAGCCTCATGAAGGCAGTGTCTGATGATGAAATCATATGAGGGGGGAAAAAACATAAAGCAAATGAAGCAAAAATTAGCATTTAGATGATAAAAACAAACCCATGCTTATGGAGGGAGGGGATGGGTGTGAGAAAATAAGGTGTTGAAAGAAATGGTGAAAGATGAGATTGGCTTTTGGTTTGCTTTTCTTTGGGAAAGGACATACATGCATGGTGGGGCTCAGAAACTATTCCCAGCATTGTGCTTGGTGATATTCAGGGCACTATGTACTGCAGGGTTTGGAACCCAGGTCTCCCCACATACAAACCACCCTCAACTTACCTAGCTGGCCCCAGTATTCACGTTTTTGGGGGTGAATTTAATATAGTTTATAAAGATGTTGGTTTGTAATAATACACATTTGAAACATGATGTTCTGGTACAATGTTACTTCAGAAGTAGTAGTACAAGGTGCTAAACGAATAAACACATGATTTATTCATTGTCTTTCAATGTCAGTCTACATGGCTTTGAAACCAGTCCACTGAGCTATGACATGGACCATCCTTCCCTAAGACGAAAGGTACATGTACTCATTCTTTTCACAAGGAATATTATGTATTTATCAAAGCTAATCTATTAAAGTATAAAATATACTGGGATTGGAACCTAAAAAGACTGTAGGCTTTGTGTTATTTTATTGAAATTTGCATTTGAGAAAACTCTAGGATAGGAATGCTTAAGTCTCTGGCGAAAGGGGGGTGTTCTTCTTTTCTTTTTTAAATAACTGAAACCCAACTACAAACATGTTTGTAATCATGCTTAAATAAAGTTTCTTTGGTTTTTGGCTTTGGGGCTCAGGGGTTACTCCTCCTATGTGCTCAGAAACTGCTCTTAGCTTGGGGGACCATATGGAATCCGAGGGATCGAACTGAGGTCCGTCCTGGGTCAGCCGCGTGCAAGGCAAACACCATACCTCTGCGCTATTGCTCTGGACCCCTAGAGATATTATTTTTTAAAAAAATATTATTATTTTAAAAAAATCTCCTTAAGGAAGGGTCTGGCTTCAGAGATGTGCTCTCTGCGGCAGTGCTGACTCATCCTCCAGACCTGGATCTGGCCAGTGCCTAGATGTGCTGCTGCCTCTGCCCTCTGGCCACTGAGCTCACGTGAGTATGCTCCTTGCACTTGGAAAATAGAAACCGCTCCCTGCTGGCCAGGTTTCTATTTGGAGAAAATAAAACCTAGATAGTGAGAGCTCTAATTACTCTGGTTGTCACAGCCAGTCATGAGTCTCTCTGATCTAGAGCAGCACTTCTCAAACTGTTTCTACTTATGACTCCTTTCAACTCCAGAAACTCACAACCCCAGATACATGGAATACAAATAAACATTCATCAATAATAAATACATTCATTTTAAAACATATATATACAGAAGAAATATATATGTATATATACATATATATATGTATATATATATTCTGTTTTTTGGGTCATACCCAATGGCACTCAGGTTACTCCTGGCTCTGCGCTCAGAAGTCACTCCTGGTAGGTTCGGGGGGGCCCCTTTAAAACATATTTTTAAGATTTTTCTCATGCCCTCCAGATTCAGGGATCATGTCTCATAGGACCATGACCCACAGTTTAAGAAGTTAAGTACTTGGAAACAAGCCTAGGGTTATCCCACCAGAGGTTCCCATATTTATTTGGTATACAGGCCCTCTTGCACAACAATCATTTCATGTTCCCCAAATGTGCTTCATTTAAGCAAACTAACAGAAATCACCCCAGTAGCACTCAAGGGACTACTGTTAGTGTCCCCAAGTAGTATTGCCTTCTTTGGGGAAGACTTTTGAAAATTCTAGACCCTCATGGGGGCCGGAACAATAGCATAGAGGTAAGGCATTTGCCTTGAATATGGCCAACACAGGACAGACTCCAATTCGTATCCTGACATCCCCATACGCTCCCCGAGCCTGCCAAGAGTGACTTCTGAGAGCAGAGCCAGGAGTAACTCCTGAGCTTTACCAGGTGTGACCCAAAAAACAAAAAAAAAAGAAAATTCTAGACCCTGGAATAAGGGAGGGACCTTATTTATTCTTTCTGGAATGACAAAATCCCCTTAGGTAACTTCATTAACCTCACATTAGTATCAATGCTTATTCTCTTGTTGTTATTGGTCACCAACAAGAAAAGCATCACCTGAGAAATGGCTAGAAATCCCAGTTGCTAAGCTCCACCCTAGAAAAAATGAGAAATTCTTAAAATGGAGCCAATCAATCTGTATTTATGAACCTTTCAGAAAATACTAATACATGCTCAAGGTTGATTAACACTTTAGGTTTCTCAAGGGTAAGTTCCAGAAAAAGTCACGTTTGTAGAGAAGGTCTTGCTAAGACTTGCTGCACTGAGACAACCTCCAAAACACAGTCACAGCTAGATGTATACCTAAAGTTATCTTCCAAATGAACTTCTACAATTTTACATACTTCCCTATTTCAACTTTTAGTGTTTTTTTTTAGGTCACACCCAGTGGGGCTCAGGAACTACTCCTGGCTCTGTACTCAGAAATTACTCTTGATGGGCTCGGGGAATCATATGGGCTGTGGGGGATCAAACCTATGTTGGCTGTATGCAAGGCATACATTGTACTATTTCTCTGGCCACACCTATTTCTATTTCTTTCTTTTTTGGAGGGAGGGCATCCTGGCCGGTGCTCAAAGATCACTTCTGGTGGGGCTCAGGTGTTGCAACTTCTGTATAAGGAATCTTAGTCCAGAGCCCAGGACAAAGGATGGGCACTAGGCTCAAAAAGCCTTTGCTTGCCTGTACCCACAATTGCATGAGATGCTTAGGAAAAGGGGATATTGCTAGAGGTCACGGCATAAATTCCCCCCTCTCATTCGAGACATAGTATCCTAGCATCCTAAGGACATCTCTCAGAGTCCTTCTAAAGACCACCAAGATTTCTGTCCATCAACTGTTCCTAGTTACCAAGCAAATGTGCTGAGGCCTGGTTATTCCAGGCTTCCTAATCAGTATAAGAATGCTATAGGTCAGGAGAAAAGAGTGTGAAAATTACTGAAGAATCAGAGCATCTGGCTCTGAGCCATGGCCACTTGGTTTTCAAGATAATCTTTACAACAAAACAAAACCCAATGTAGGCATGCAGTAAACAGCCACACAAGAGATCCTCCCTGAAAAGAGGAACTGGGCATTCAAGCCATAAAGCTGATTCTGCAGACTTGTGAGACTTTGCGAAATTAGGGTATTGTTAAATCCTTGGCAAAAATAAGTGGTGTCTCTGGTAAAGATCAATAAGTATTGTAATCATTGTATTAAGGAGGATGTTAATGAGTTCTATAGAATGTTTTGATGATTATACCTCACAGAAGCCACATGCTTTCCTGCTATGTAAACTACTGATCACCCCCTTTTCTTGCTAACTCAGAATGCTAAAGGAAACGTATAAAAACCCTGCACTTTGAGCAAATAAAGGGGCTAGATCCAAACTCCTCTCCTTGGTGTGTGTGGTCTAGTCACAATTCTCCAACAACTGTGCCCACTCTCCTAGAAGACCCCACTGTTGTTCCTGTGTCCAACCACTCCTGCCCATCCCCTAGTGGCCCGTGACACTTGGACACCATAGGATACTGAGGAACAAGCCTATGTCAGCCTCATGTAGGGCAAATGTCCTACTCATTGTATTATTGTTCTGGTCCATCTGTTTCTTTTCTTTTTTTTTTTTTTTTTTGGTCTTTTTGAGGGGCCACACCCGGCGGTGCTTAGGGGTTACTCCTGGCTGTCTGCTCAGAAATAGCTCCTGGCAGGCAAGGGGGACCATATGGAACACCGGGATTCGAACCAACCACCTTAGGTCCTGGATCGACTGTTTGCAAGGCAAACAACGCTGTGCTCTCTCTGGGCCCTATCTGTTTCTTTTTTAAGTTAATTCATCACTATTTTAGACATTTAAAATGCATTTCAGCAGACTTTAGGAACTTGGTAGAGATAAATGACTTTACTAGGGAGAGAATAAGGTTTCCAAGAAATTTATACCTACACTGAACTAAGTGTGTTCCTGTTACAAGATTAAAAGTGTTTTGTAGGGACCGGAGAGATAGCATGGAGGTAAGACATTTGCTTTGCATGCAGAAGCATAGAGGTTCAAATCCGAGCATCCCATATGGACTCCTGAGCCTGCCAGGAGTGATTTCTGAGCATAGAGCCAGGAGTAATCACTAAGCACTGCCAGGTGTGACACACACACACACACACACACAACACACACACAAAAAGAAAAGGTTTTTTTACATATATTAATTAGTATGTCTAATAAGTACTATATACATATCTAAAAAGTATCATGCTTATATAGTGTATAAACACTTCAACTACATACATAATGCTAAGCATTATTCAAAGCATCTGGGATTCATAAAATATACAGAAAATCTTATCTTGAGCATCCAGCAGGAGAAAAAGACACAAACTAGAATTTTTTAATTCATAGATATACTGTAATTTACAGTGTTGTTAATGATGGTTTCCCATTTACTTAATTCCAACACCACACCAATCGCCCAATTCCCTCCTAGTCTCTAACAACCCTATCTACACACACACAAATAGTGCTCTCTGTACTATCTCCCCTAAATGGGCCATTGTATATGAGTTCCTGAGAGCAGTGGTTGGTACATGATAAATGCCCCATTAAGGCTTAACTGCAGCCACCACAACCATCTGGGAATGAGAATTCACTCTTGGATCATGGGACATTCAACTGAAAGTGATCTATCTACACCCTCACCTGGGACTTTAACTACCATGTCCAACAAAAAAAAGGGGGGGGGGAGCCGGAGAGATAGCATGGAGGTAAGGTGTTTGCCTTTCATGCAGGAGGTCATCAGTTCAAATCCCGGTGTCCCATATGGTCCCCTGTGCCTGCCACGAGCAATTTCTGAGCCTGGAGCCAGGAATAACTCCTGAGCTCTGCCGGGTGTGACCCAAAAACCACACAAAAAAAAAAAAAAAAACTACCATGTCAGCAACCACTTGGTTACCATTTCAGATTCTCTTTTCCTCTTTCTTGCCCCTAGTGAGCAGCCAGGATACTACCTCAGAGGAAGGATAAGAAGGGTTGCTTGTAAAGGGAGAGTTGTACACCTGAAAGAGCAACTGAGTTTAAACCAAACTCAAAATAGTTCAAAGCTGGGAGAAATCAAAGTTTGGGAATGTGTCCTAAAAGAAAGATGCGATTTTATTAGGCTTACTGCTCTTAACAAAGAAACTCAAAATCAGAAATCCTACAGTAAAATGGTTTATTTCTTGTTCACACAGCTACCTGCAGGTGGTGTTCCTGGAATGCAGCAATTTTTCACCATGGAAAATTCGCCAAGAAGTTAGGGATGTGGATTCTTCCAGCCTCTGGCTCTCCCATTCCCCACAACCCAGGCTAGAAAACATACACCCCCATAACCATCTTTTTTGGGGGGTTACACCCAGTAACACTTGGGCTACTCCTGGTTATGTGCTCAGAAATGGATCCTGGCTCAGGGGACCATATGGGACGCCGGGGGATGGAACCGCGGTCCGTCCTGGGTCAACTGTGTGCAAGGCAAATGCCCTAAATCCCACCAGACATGATCCCTGAGAGCAGAGCCTGGAGTAAGCCTGGAGCAGCTACAGGTATGCTCCTGACCCCCAAAGCAAATAGATCTATTAAAGAACCCAGCAATTCCACTCCTTGGATTCTACACAAAGTATAGAAGAACAGTTATTGAAACATGACTTGACTTAGACTTTAGTCATTCTCAGCAACAAGAAAATTTCCAGAGTTGGTTGGGAGAGATTCTCCCCAACCAGAACACTCCTACGGAGGATGAGAAATCTAAAGCCACCTTCTGACTCATCATATTGTCTTGACCTTTGCATCATTACATCAGCCAAGCTTAGATAGCCCCAACATGACAGGGAAATCATAAAGGTGGATTAGCCTAGGGAAACTGGAGGTCATCTAAGTATAACTGGAGCTACCTTGGCACATAAATGCCCTGAGTATGCTTAGAAGTTAGCAATGACTTCAACATAGGATAGGTGCTAACACCAATATGTCCAATTACCGAAACCTGATAGCAAAAACCATGATAGAGAAGAACACTTCCTGGGACCTTGAGGAAAGACTTTGGAATTAGACAAATGAATGTGCCTGGAGCCTGCAATTGGTCTTATAGCAGAAGATTCATGGGTACGGACACCCTGATTTTTTATTTTGTTTTGTTTTTTTGGGCCACACCCATTTGATGCTCAGGGGTTACTCCAGCCCCTTAAGATCAAATTCTAATTAATTCCCTTTTGAGTTACTCATCCCTGCATATTCTCATAGCTAAGTCTGTTTGATGTCCGTCTTAAGAGATTTCTGCCCAGGGGCCAGAGCAATAGCACAGCAATAGGGCACTTGCTTTGCACGTTGCCGACCTGGGACAGACCCGGGTTCGATCCTCAGCATCCCATATAATCCCCCGAGCTTGCCAGGAGCTATTTCTGACTGCAGAGTCAGGAATAATCCCTGAGTACTGCCAGGTGTAGCTAAAAAAAAAAATTCTGTCCCCTTTTTGTCAATTCTCACCGATAAGTCCCAGTCAATGAATCTAAGGTAGATAGAGGAAAACTAACATTTTCTTCATCCTACATCCCTACATCCTTGTTGCATTTTGGGTATCTAGCAGTGAAAAATCATTGCTGATCCAAAGAATTCAATAAGGAGTCCGGAGTTCCTACAGCAGTTAAGGTGCACATAGCAGACCTGGATTAGATTCCTGGTGCCACATGATGCCCCAAGCCTTGCATTCCTGGAGATGTCCAGCACCACTAGGATGGCCCAGGTATCCCCAAAACCCTGGGGTCAAACTAGAATTATATCCTTGAGCTCTTGAACCAAACTTGGCTGAGAATCATCATTGGGAACCTTGTACCTCAGATGACTGCTTTGAATTGCTCCCCCCAACTGCCTGCCTATCTCACCTGGAAAGGGAGACCCTCACACATCTGGAAGGGGTCTGTGGTTGGTCATTAAGAGTGGCCTAAGGGGGATGGGGAAGGGCAGACTCAGCAAGAGAGATGCAGCTATAGAGTGATGCAGCAAGATGGATGGAGGGCAGCTGAAGGAGGCTACGTTAAAAGCACATGGTGGTTTAAGGCCTTGTAATAAAGCTGATGTCTCCTGAAAATTTATCTGACTGCCTGTGGATCATTTCCTTGCTGCTGTCACCCTGATACTTACAGACCCGCTAAGCCATAGGGACTGAAAGCACCCGGCTGGGCCAAGAAAGGCCTCATCAGCCATCCACACCACTAGGATTTTATAATTAATAATAATACAACAGGAAGCACCACCCCCACCAAAATAAATTCAAATACAAATAAATTAAGTATTTTATTTTAGGTATGGTCTGGATTTTATTTGCTACAAAACTACTCAATAAGTAGCTTTTACAATCCAAGCATTGACAAAGAAATGAATTCTCTCTCCAAAACAGACATGGACATTCTGCTTCCAAGAATGTCTTCTGCATACAGCCATTTAATATCAAAGTGACTGGTACATGTTAACTTAAAAATCAAGTGGACTGTAAGATACCAAATGAGTATCTTGGCTGCAGGGCCTTGGATTCCACTGAGCTCTAACAGCCACCAGCCAGCCTCAGGGCTCACTCAGAGCTCTCCAGGGCCTTAATTGTTTCTCCTTTCTGCTTCTGCAGGAACCCAAGGAGGCTCAAGCCTTCTACATCAAATGCATTTTTCCAAAGTTTCTTTAAGACACATTTCTCCAAAGCTCTGATATTTTCATCTCGATAAAGATGCATCCTCTATTTTCACTGCTTTTAAATAATGGGTAATTTTTTTTAGTTGTCTTTTTGTTTTTTCAGGCCACATCCATTTGATGCTCAGGGGTTACTCGTGGCTAAGCACTCAGAAATTGCCCCTGGCTTGGGGGGGACCATATGGGATGCCAGGGGATCGAACCGCAGTCCTTCCTTGGCTAGAGCTTGCAAGGCAGACACCTTAGCTCTAGCGCCACCTCGCTGGCCCCAATAATGGATAATTTCATCTTTTTCTGATTTTTTCTGGAATTCCTGAAATTTTCCATAGTGGTGATGTATTTATTGTTGTTCTTTTTCTGTGAGTGATTTCATGTGTAACACTTTGGGCAAGTGTCCAGCTTTGCTGTCCTCACTTATTTCTCTGTAAATTTGTGCAAACACAAAAGTAGGCTGATATTCAAAGTAGGCTGATATTCCAGAGCAAATACCAAATGAATGATAGCTAATCTTGCCTTTTTATTTTTTCAATATTTTCTCT
The DNA here is from genome assembly GCF_024139225.1 of Suncus etruscus. Classification (NCBI taxonomy): domain Eukaryota; kingdom Metazoa; phylum Chordata; class Mammalia; order Eulipotyphla; family Soricidae; genus Suncus; species Suncus etruscus. The sequence continues at coordinate 20,332,979 of NC_064864.1, forward strand.
ATTCTGCCCCTAGGCTGCTGGCATGAGACCTTTTTATACTGAATTATTTGTGTTTTGTAGCAAAGCCCTATCTGGTGATGCAGAAGGAGGAAGTGTCCTGCAAGACCTTCTTTATTTTTAAAGAACATCATGCTTTATCTAGAGAGCCTTTCCTAAGTAAAAGTTGGTTGCAGACGGAAGGATATATGTGTGTGAGGACTTGCTGGCCAATACTTCAATATACTCTTCTTTATATTCTCATCCTATGTCCTGAAGATACAGGGGTAGGAGAACCTAGGAGATCCATCGTTAGGATTTAATCGGATGGCCTGTTTTAGAAGTTGCAAGGAGAATTGATTTCTCTCCAATCTTCTGTTGATGCCCTGGCAAAGATATGTTATGATTGTATTCCCAGCACCAAATTCAGGGCTTTCAGGGTCTGGTTCCACAGCCCTTTCAAAGCATAATTCATGCTATGAATATTCTAATTATTCAAAATTCATATATTATTCATGATATATAATATGATATATATTTATGAATATAATATATACTATAACATATGATAAATATACCATATAAAATATTGTATAAAGTATTCATATAATTATTTGTATATCATAATTATTAATAATTCATATAGGCAATAATTATTTCCTCCACATTTCATCAATGCCTACCCTTCCTCATAGTTGAGATCAGGACACTATTCTGTGGCTGAACTGACTTGCAACTTATTTTTTTTGTCATTTTCAAGAGAAAGAGAGAGGAGAGAAAGAGAGAGAAGGGGGAGTGAAAAAGAGAGAGGAGAGAGGGAAGAAGAGGTGAAGGAGGCTGGGAGACAGGGAAGGAGAGGGAGAGAAAGGAGAGAGAGCAGGAGAGAGGAGAAAGGTAGGGAGAGAAGAGAGAGAGGGAAGAGAGAGGGGAAGAAAGGGAGGGAGAGAGGTGTGAGAGGGAGATAGAGAAGAAAAGAGAGGGAGAGATAGGGAGGGAGAGGGAAAGAGAGGAGGAGAAAGGGAGGGAGAGGGAAAGAGAGGGGAAGAGAGGGAGAGAGGTCTAGAGAGCTATTTTTTAACTTTATTATTGATTAATTGATTGGTTGGTTTTGGGGCCACACCCAGCAGCACTCAGGGATCACTCCTGGCTCTGCACTCAGAAATTACCCCTGGGGGCCAGCGTGGTGGCACTAGAGGTAAGGTGTCTGCCTTGCCTAGGATGGACCGCGGTTCCATCCCCCGGCGTCCCATATGGTCCCCCAAGCCAGGAGTGACTTCTGAGTGCATAGCCAGGATTAACCCCTGAGCGTTACCAGGTGTGGCCCAAAAACCAAAAAGAAAAAAGAAAAAAGAAATTCCCCCTGGCAGGTTGGGGGACCATATGGGATGCCAGGAATCAAACTGGGTCCCTCCGGGTAGGCCGCAAGCAAGGCAAATGCCCTACCACTGTGCTACCTCACTGGCCCCACTTGCCAACTTTTTGCATGTCTTCTTTACATTGTCCAGGTAAGTTTAGGTTTCTGCCAGCCTACCCATATGGTAATAGAACCAGGCATAACTGCCCCAGGTGACCAGACCATTCACATCTGCTTGGTCGGTGTATTCTTGCAGGATAAAACCTTCAGCTTCTTTCAAGCTCTGCAGGGCTTTTTGCCTGCCAGGTATTTCACATAGGCCAGCACATAAGTTGCAACATAGGAGCAATATATTTGCCCATTCCTGTATTGCACTGGCTGTCTAGGAACTCGATCTAACGAAAGATCTTGTTTTTAAAACCAGGCATTTCAGTATCTTCAATTTGCAAGCCCCACGTCAAGTGGCATCTCAGTTGGAGCAGTGATGAGAATCTCATTGCAAAATAGATAAAAATTTGTATTTGTAAGACCAGTCAAGCTAGTAAAATGGGATTATACCTACGAATAGCTGAGAACACCAGTCTCTGACACAACGTTGTAGCATACCTCTATGAGATAGCTGGCAGGTTAATGGTGCTTATTTGCTCCTAATGTCCATGTGAAAAACACTCCTCACTCTCTCAAACTGTCCTTCTGGCCAGAGACTTCCTGACCACAATGGGTCCCTGCTTCTGATCATGTCTGATTGGCAACACACTACTGAGGTGAAGAACTCTCTAATCTTCCCACTCAACACCCGACCCGCCATAGTACCCAATGACTCGTGTGTGTGTGTGTGTGTGTGTGTGTGTGTGTGTGTGTGTGTGTGTGTGTGTGTGTGTTGAAAGGGTGAGGACAGGGGGGAATGCCCACTGAAGAGTCACCACCGCCAACTTTGACCCAAAGGATTAATGTCTGACCACCATGATCTTTCAGTCCCTGGTATGAAGAGAACAGACATCACCAGGGAAGATCAACCAGAGTGCCGTGATTTGAAGGAAGCTGCCAGACTTTGAGGATGAGTTGCTGAAGTTCCACTATCTTTGCAGATATCAAAGATCTAGCAACTGGGCCCGGAGAGATAGCACAGCGGCGTTTGCCTTGCAAGCAGCCGATCCAGGACCAAAGGTGGTTAGTTCGAATCCCGGTGTCCCATATGGTCCCCTGTGCCTGCCAGGAGCTATTTCTGAGCAGACAGCCAGGAGTAACCCCTGAGCAACGCCAGGTGCGGATCAACTCACTAGCATGTACATTTGAACAAACTCATGATTTTTTGTCAATTATATTTATGAAGCTGAGATTTAAAATAGAATTACAAGAGTCAGAGCGATAACACAGTGGGTAGGGCTTTTGCCTCGCAAGCAGCCGACCAAATGGTCCCGAGGCTTGCCAGGAGTGAGATCTGAGCAGAGCCAGGAGTAGTAACCCTTGAGCTCAGCTGGGTGTGGCCTCAAAACCTAAATAAAAAGATAATAAAATTGAATTATCTTAGCTATGGCTTATCACTTTTCCTCTTTTATAGGTTAGGTACAGAAATACTCTATTATTATATATTTATTGCCATTCTTACACAGGTCATAAATAAACAACATAGCTATGTTGGCATTCATCTGTGTAAATCAAAACATCTAAAGATATTGTTTTGTATTTTTGGGGTCTTGGTGGGGAGCTGTTTGTTTGGGGAGGGCTGGGGCGGCAGTTTGGGCTACATTCAGTGATGCTCAGGACTGTCATTGCGATGTCTGGTGTTTGCATATTTGGTTGCAATGTGTTGGACTTGGGACACTTGTGTCACTGGGGCTCTCGGGCAGTGCTGCTGGGCACCCAGTGACAATATGGAGAGGTTCTAGGAATAGAACTTTTGACCTCACACTGACAAGGCAGAAATATAACTTTAAATCACAGCCTGGGGCCAAAGACTTTTTGACTTTTTGGAATCAATGGATCTCTCTCTGTCCCTCCCTCTCCCTCTCCCCCATCTCCTCTCTCTCTCTCTCTCTCTCCCACTTCCTCTCCCTCTTCTCTTTCTCCCTCTCTACTGTGCTCTCCTCCCAGCTGTGCTTAGGGATCACTCCTGGTGGGGCTCAGGGGACCATATGGGGAGCTAGAGATAAAATCCAGATTGTCCACATGTAGGCAAGTGTTCTACCTACTGAGGCATCTCTCTAGTAGGTTGGTTTGTTTTTCAAATGTTCCCATTGGCAGAACACATGTCTTCTTTTTACAATTCAATGTGGTATTTCTGTCCAGGACAGAAATATTTTCATTTATGCTTGACAGTAAAGTTTTTTTTTTTGTTTGTTTTGTTTTTGGATCACACCTGGCAATGCTCAGGAGTTACTCGTGACTATGCTCAGAAATCGCCCCTTGCAGTCTCGGGGGACCATATGGGATGCTGGGATTCGAACCACTGTCCTTCTGCATGTGAGGCAAATGCCTTACCTCCATGCTATGTCTCCAGCCCCGACAGTAAAGATTTTTGTCCCTATAAACTATACTTAGCATTAGTGTCCCAATTATTCCTTAACAGGGAGGCAATCATGTAGGTCATTTGTATTTGTTTTGTTTTGGGGCCACACCCAGTGATACTCAGGGGTTGCTCCTGGCTATGCACTCAGTAATCTCTCCTGGCTTTGGGCACCATATGAGAAGCCAGGGATCTAATGGGAGGTTCCTGCTGGCTCAGTCGCAAGCAAGACAAATGCCCTACCACTATCGCTCCTGCCCCTCTTGTGATTTTATTTAAAAAACAAAACAAAGGGGCCGGTGAGGTGGCGCTACAGGTAAGGTGTCTGCCTTGCAAGCACTAGCCAAGGAAGGACCACGGTTCCATCCCTGGCATCCCATATGGTCCCCCAAAGCCAAGGGCAATTTCTGAGTTCTTAGCCAGGAATAACCCCTGAGCATCAAACGGGTGTGGCCGAAAAACAAAAACAAAAACAAACAAACAAAACATATTAATGAAGCCTGTGATGCAATTTCAGGGTAATTTGGTGCCCAATTATCTAGTCTAGAATATATTTTCTGATATACACAAACCACACAATTACCACTATCTGGGTTGAAATTTGAAATGTTTGTGGTAAATTTATCAAAACAAAAACCATATTCATGACTAGAGCTATCAAGATTACATACAAATACATGATGAGTCAAGAGGAATCTGAACATAAGAAATATCTTTTTTAATTTTAGTACTTTAAGTGCCATGGTTACAAACATGTTTAATTGGGTTTCAGCCATAAAATGCTCCCCCACCCCTTCATTTGTACAACTTTCTCACCACCAATGTCCCTCATTTCTCTCCTCCCCCACTTCCTGCCTGTTTTCAAGACAGGCATTGTATTTTTCTCTCTCTCTGTCATTGTCATGGTAGTTGTTAGTGTAGTTATTTTTTTTTATGGGGGGCCATACTCAGTAGTGCTCTGGGTTATTCCTGGCAATGTGCTCAGAAATCGTTCCTGGCCGGCTCGGGGGACCATATGGGATCCGAGGATTGAACCCAGGTCTGTCCCGGGTTGGCCACATGCAAGGCAAAAGCCCTACAGATGTGCTATCTTTGGCTATAGTGTAGTTATTTTTTTAACTGCACTTACCACTCTTTGTGATAAGCTTCATATCATGGGCTTATCCTTCCAGCCCTCATCTCATTGTTTATGAGAATTATGACTATACTGTCTTTTAATAACATAAGGAATATGTTAAGGTAAGCAGAAAACTAATCTTCCAGAGGCCTCCAATGACAGAAAACAAAGCCACAAAGGATGTGTGAGTCTGTTAATAGGCAGTTATCAATTATGAATCTTTGCAGGAAGACTGAAAATGGGATATATATGACTACATGGGTGAACTACTCTGCCTGTTCCTGGGCTCCAGGGTGCCAGAGCTACAGGCCCTCAGTGTCAACCTCATCCTCCTGGTAGCCAGAAACCTGAGCTGGTGTCCCTGGGCAGTTGCTGGACCTGCATAGTGTCAGAGGAAGTGTTCACCCGAGCGGGTCTGCCCTGAAGGGCTCAGGCCAGCCAGTTGCCCATATCACCTCACAGCAGACTTTTAAGAGCTCATGCATGGGGATGGCTGAGCACCTTCAACTGAGCCGGAGCCTGGCCGTCATGGCAAATGCGTGACTTACAGAGAAAGACTGAGAGGACCATATGCCCTAGCCCCAAATAGGGGGTGCCCAATCCTCCTGACTTGGTGCCAGAGGACTCTGTATTCTTGGTAACTTCAAGAATAATGTGAAATATAGATGGATGAATGGATGGATGGATGGATGGATGGATGGATGGATAGATATAATGTAGTCATATATATACATATATACATCTGGAGCACTGTTTCTACTAATAATGAGTGAAAATAGTAATCTTTTTTACTACTGCTGAGTCAAAAACTTGCCAACTAGAGAATTGTGACAGCTAGAGACAGGAACAAAACAACTCTAAAAATACACTTCCAAGCAAGACCATCTGATCATTATGCTCAGATTGGATAACTCCTGCATTCCTGTCCCCCATTATTCTCGGGCTCCCAAACAGCTTGTTCCGGAAGTGAGTCATTCCTTCCTCCCAAAGTCAGCTCATGGTCAGGGAAGTGGCTGATTTCTTTATCATCTCTGGCTCTGGCAGGAACAAATAGCTTAAGCTTGAAGGGCTATTCCTTAGTAAAGGGCCTAATTTCTTCTCCAAGCATTCAACAGCTTGCAGCAATTCTCCATTCTTCTTATGAATTAATCCTTGCTGAGACCAATAACTAGGTGCATTTTTTGTTTGTTTGTTTGTATTTTTGTTTTTGTGTCACACCCAGCGGCGTTCAGGGTTTACTCCTGGCTCTGTGCTCAGAAATTGCTCCTGGCAGATTCAGGGGAACATATGGGATGCCGGAATTCGAACCCCTGTTGGTCCTGGGTTGGCCACTTGCAAGGCAAATGCCCTACCACTATGCTATCTCTCCAGCCCCACTAGGTGCATTTTTGAGACTCTGACTTTCAAATGTTTTCTGCAGTTGGCATTTCATCTTTTCATTCTCACTTGACTGTCGACTTCCAGGCCGAAAATCAAATTGGACTGCTGTGTCTGCAGCCTGTCGTAGAGTCACAATCCTGCTGAGTGACTGAGTGAATCTTTCCAGGGAGGGGAACTTCTTGTTGGAAGTGATCTGGTAATAGTCCTCTGTTTCCAGGAGCTTAGTGAGATCAGGTGCATCAAGAGGATTGAGGCCCTTCTCAATGGCTTTATCCAAATACTCCTGTGCCTTTTTCCTTACTTCTTCAATCTTCTCGCTCATCCTGTCTGCATCAAGTTCTTTTTCATTCTGAATTTGTTTGCCTTTTGCCCAATAGCAGCATGCAATCTGGTGATAGAGGTAGCAATTGTTTGGTGTGGACTGCAGCATCTTTTGAATGAGTTCAATAGCTGTGTCTAGCTCACCTTTAATTTTGTAAAATTTGGCTGCAATGCGAAAAACATCATTTTGATGAGGAGTTTTCTCCAAGACCTCCTTGACTATTCTCTCTCCTTCAGCTTCTTCTCCCATTCTCTGCAGGTTCAAAGCGTGAAGAATTCTAATGTACTGATTGTCAGGATTCAGCTCAATAGCCCGATTTAAAACACTATCTGTTACTGGCTTTGGTGGTTTACTGTCCAGATTAAACTTGGCAATTGCCAGTCCACAAGAAAACTCTGGGTTGTTAGGTTTCTTTTCCAAAGCCTTCTCAAAACAAACTTTTGCTCTTTCGTTTTGAATTTTTCCACACCTAAGCCATGTCCACCCTTCCTCACTGTTCAGCTCAGGACACTCAATGCTATAGGGGTTAGAAAACTTCTCACACACCTGTTTCACCTTGTCCACGTAAGCCTGAGCTTCTGGGAGTCGGCCCAGGTGGTAGTAGACCCAGGCGTAGTTTCCCCAGGTGACCAGGTTTCTGACCTCTGCTTGGTCAGCGTGCTCTTGCCGGGTGGACTCTTCAGCTTGCTTCAAGCATTCCAGGGCGGCCTCATTCTGACCCTCTAAGTGTTTGATGTAGGCCAGCATGTTGTACATTGTGCCTTTGAACTCGGGGTTTAAAGATTCAATCTGCTCATTCACTCTCTCTTTCAGATCCTCTTTTTGGGATCCTTTTGGGATGCCTTTTTCCTTAAATAAGTTCCATGTGAAGTGGCATTTCAGCTGAGGAAGGATTTCCTCCAGAGAACTTTTGGCCTCACTATGAAAAAAATAAATACAGTTACTGTGATGTCAACCTGCCAAGCACTGCAGCCCATGATGCAATTTCAGGGTAATTTGGTGCCCTAATATCTAGTCTTGCATTTTTTCTGTGCATATATTGAGGACTTCCTCAAAGGGACCTAGCATATGCATGCATAGATTGAACAACAAGTTGCTCTTTCCCAGGTACATAGGCATTAGCCCATCAATAGAGGGTCCTCTGCCAAGATGGAAGAAAGATGACATTGCTCTCTTAGTGTGACTTCTGGCACTAGGGTGTTGGTCTTCTCTGCTCTCAGACTGGGACTTACATCGTTGGTGCTCCTAGTTCTTATACCTTTGGACTTGAAGTAGGATCACATTGTTGTCTGTTTTTGTTTTGGGGGCACACCCAGTGGCGCTCCAGGCTCTTCACTCAGAAATCATTGTTGGCAGGCTCAGGAGACTATATGGGATGCCAGGGATTAAACCCAGGTCCATCTGGATCAGCCATGTGCAAGGCAAATACTCTACCGCTGTGCCATCAGTCCAGCCCCAAGTCATTGATTTTTTTTTGGGTCCTTAGTCCTATGTTTCTATTTTCTATGTGTTCTTTCTGTCTGTCGAAAGATCCCTGACTAAAACATACTTTCTAGTTCTGTTATTGTCACTCCCAAATACATCTTTCATGGTTATGGTGTATAAGAACCCACAAAGCAGGTCCCTTCTTATATGTGGGTAGATTTGCAGGGAAGCGCATGTGATGTGTGCGATACGGGGAAGAATGTCTTCCATGAGAAATCTGGGTTTCTCTTATTCTGAGCAACATTGGTTCAGATCTCAGTTTTCACACAGACTGATAAGACTGATCTTTTATTTACTTGTTTTTTTTGGTTTTGATTTGGGGGCCTTACCTGTTGACGCTCAGGGGTTACTCCTGGTTATGAGCTCAGAAATCGCTCCTGGCTTAGGAGACCATATGGGATGCTGGAAAGCGAACCAAGGTCTGTGCTAGGACAGCCTCATACAAGGCAAACACCCTACCATTGCACCATGCCTATAGTTCCCATTGAAGTACTGATAAGTGGGTCCAGAGCAGTAGCACAGCAGATAAGAGTATTTACCTTGCTTGGGGCTGGCCCAGGTTTTATCCCCAGCATCACAAATGGTCCACCAAGCCTGCTAGGAGTAATTTCTGAGTGCAGAGCCAGAAGAAACCCCTGAGTAGTGCTGCTGGGCATGGCCCAAAAATAAAAGAAAAAATGAAAAAAGAAATAGTGGTATTTCTGCTAAATACTGGTTGATTTATTTTACTCGATTTTTATTTAATATTGTATTTGTTCCCATTTTGTTTGTTTTTACTTCAAAATAATATATGTTCAACGTGCATAAGAATTTGTTCTGGGGCCGGGGAGATAGCAAGGAGGTAAGGCGTTTGCCTTCCATGCAGAAGGACGGAGGTTCGAATCATCCCATACGGTCCCCCGTGCCTGGCAGGGGCGATTTCTGAGTGTAGAGCCAGAAGTAACCCCTGAGCAGTGCTGGGTGTGACCCAAAAACCAAAAAAAAAAAAAAAAAAAAGTAACAAGAAAAAAAAAGAATTTGTTCATAGCTTTTTTCAAACTATAGTCCGATCCTCCAACGGTCTGAGGGATAGTGAACTGGCCCCCTGTTTAAAAAGTTTGAGGACCTCTGATGTAAGCCTTGAGAGCCAAGAATGTTGATTTAATCATTTCCACTTCATTTTCCCACCTCCTCCCTAGTCATACACAGCCGGATCGGAACACTCTACCTGACAGAGACGAGCTCCCCTGAGAGAACGAATTGGATCTGAGAAATAAACAACTAGCAATATTGATAAATGTGTTTACAGTTGGAAGACACCTAGGGAGATCACAAACCTTGCTTTACTGAGTCACTGTATCAGCACTCATCCTGTTTTATCACTCCTTACTTGCCTGTGGTTGAGAAATATTTTATACTGAATTTGTGCTTCTCTTATCTGAAGATGCTTAGCACCAAGATTGGGAGAAAACACTTAAGATATCACTAAGCCCATATTATTTGCAATTTCAGATTCATAGACTAGCACAATTTTAGAAAAAATCAAGAACAAAATGGGGGGACAGGTCAGTAGCATGGAGACCTTGCATGCAGAAGGAAGGTGGTTTGAATCCTGGCATCCCATGTGGTCCCCCGAGCCTGCCAGGAGCGATTTCCGAGTGTAGAGCCAGGAGTAACCCCTGCTGCTGGGTGTGACCCAAAATCAAAAAAATTAAAAATAATAAAAATGAATAATTAAATTTATGATTAATTCATTATTAAATTAAAATTTTATTTTAATAATAAAATAAGCTGAAGAGCTCACCAACATTGCTGAACCAATATGTTAGTGTTCAGTATACAAATCTTGAGAGCATTCCATCCTTACCAAGACCTGACCTGATGTTAAGGGAAAATTTATGAAAATAGATGTGATAATAACTCAGATAGGTGATAGATGCCTGGTAAGCCTTTCTCCACTCCCACCTTGATCAGATATAGATGCCAGTTAAGTGTTTCTCCACCCCACTTTCTTGATTCCCTTAATCTGGAATTTCACCGTGGGACATCAACAGCCTGCTGCCCTGGTAACCATCAGCCAATGCCCTTCCTAAGAGGAACTTGACATATTGGAGCAAAAGAATGGACTTCTGTTCGCCCCTTCTAAGGTTCTCACCTTATTTGAAAAAGGATAATCTCAACATTTGATTGGAAATTGTGTTTGAATTTGGACAAGGGATTGGTGCATTCTACAAGCCCAACTTTCCAAATCGACCCTCCTCCTAAGGTTCCTTAAACCTATAAAAGACACCTTCCTAGATTGCCGGGGCCTTCCGGTTTCGGTCTATATGGCAGATTCTGGGGACCCAGCTAGCTGGACGATAAACCTGATTTTGCTGATTGCATTCTCTGAAGATTCGTGGTCCTTATTTGAAGCAGTGGGCTTTCCCGGACCCTTTAACACTAAGTGATTTCATCATTCCATTTTGTTTTCCCACCTCCTGTCTACAATTATACACTGTATATGGGAGTGTCAGAGAAATGCTCCTTTTCTCAAAGAAAAACAAAACCTGCCAAACTCTGATACTTAGAACAGCACTGATCAGCTTATTCGGGAAGATAGCCAACCTGGCATGCAACTTCTTGACCATAAAACCTGCTATAGGGCCAGAGAGATAACATAATGGGTAGGACATTTGCCTTGCACACGGCTGACCCAGGTTCCATCCCCAGCATCCCATATGGCTCCCCAAGTCTGTCAGAAGTGATTTCTGAGCACAGAGCCAGGAGTAAACCATGAGCACCACTGGCTGTGGCCCACAAACAAACAAACAAAACCTGCTAGATCCTTTGACCTTCCTAAATGATCTTTCCTAATCTTTTTTAAATCAAGATTTGGAGAAATGAGCAGTAGAATTCTTCTCAAGTATATATGAATATTGGTCTAGATAGATCATGTCAGGCCACTGAACAAGTCTTAATTGATTTATGAAGACTGAAATCTTTTCTAACCACCAAGTGTGAAATTAGAAATCACTTGGAAGGGCCAAAGTGATAGTACAGCAAGGTATGGCCCTTGCTTTGTCTGTGGCCAAGCAGGGTTCAATCCCTGGCATCTGATGTGGTCCAAAAGCTAACTAAAAGTAATTCCTGAGTACAGAGCCAGGAGTAACCCCTGAGCACAGCCAGATGGGGCCAAAAATCTCCACCACCTTCAAGAAGAAGCCTCTTTCAAGAAGAAAATTTGAAAATTCACAAGTATGTGAAACTTAAGTCTACACTGAATAACTACTGGGTCAGAAATCACGAGATAAATAGAACATTTCTTGAGACACATGAAATTGAAACAGCACGTCCAAAATTCATAAGCAGAGTCACACATATCAAGCTAAAAAGCTTATGCACAGCTAAGGAATCTAGCCACGGAATGAAAATGTGACCTATTGAGTAAGAGAAAATTTTACAAGTCATTTATCTGATATGTAAGTAATGATATTAAAAAAAAAGAACTTCAATAAAAACAATTAAAAGGCAGGCAAACAGTTCCAAGAAGACATACAAAGGGTCAACAGATACCTGATAATTTTTTTTACTAATCATTTATAAAATGCAAAAGAGGGGCTAGAATGGTGGCGCAGCAGGCGCTGACTTAGGACAGACCTCGGTTCAATTCCAAGTCAGACAGTCCCCCAAGCCAAGGGTGATTTCTGAGCGCAAAGCCAAGAGTAAACCATCAGCCTCACTGGATATGCCTCCCCCACCAAAAGAAAAGAAAATGCAAAAGAACCCCTGAGCATCCCAAGTATGGGTCCCCTGCAAAAACAAACAAAAAATGACTATCAATAAGATAGCTGAACTTAAATGTTATCTTATGTATTAAAGATATCTGTACTGGGGCTACAGAGATAGCACAGCAGTAGGGTGTTTCGCTTGTATGAGGCCACCACAGGACAGATGGTGGTTTGATTCCTGGCATCCCATATGGTCCTCCGAGCCTAGCAGGAGTGATTTCTGAGCTCAACATCAGGAGTAACCCCTGAGCACCACCGGATATGACGCCCCAAAAAATACATAAAAAAGATATCTATAGGCAAATGCTGATTGCAGTAACATAGGAACCAAGATATGGAAACAACTTACATGTTCATCAATGGCTCAAAGAAAATGTGACACCTCTCTTTTTTTGTTTTGGGATCACACCTATCAATGCTCAGGACTTACTCCTGCTTCTGCACTCAGGGGAACAACTATGGCTTGCTGGAACTGGAACTGGTGAGGGTCAACACTTGCAAAGCCAAGTGCCCTACCTCCTCTACTAGCATACCATCCCCCATATCTATTTATCTTAATATCTAGGTAACATTCCATCAGACAGATTCCATCTAGATAGATGTAAATCTGTGATATATATTATTTATTCAAAAGGAAGAAATTATGCCATTTGTAAGATACAAGAATCTATCTTGAGGGTAAATGCTTCATGAAATGAACCAAGAGAGAAAGACAAATACTATATAGGATCATTTAAATATAGAATATTTAAAAAAAAGTCACAACTCATAGAAAGAAGAGAATGTTCAGAACTGGATTAGAGGTGGGAACAGAAGAAATCGGGAAAGACAGTCAAGAGGGCACAATCTTCAGTTATAAAATGAATCAAGAGTCCAGTAAGTAGGGCCTTTGCTGTGTATGTGGCTGACTTGGGTTCAGTCCCTGGCAATCTATATGATCCCTGAGCCCACTAGGTACAGAAATAGGAGTAAGCTCGTTGATATGATCCCAAAGCAAACAAACAAATATGAATAAACTCTAAAGATCTAATAAAAATATGATGATACTGTATTGTATAAATATAACTGATAATAGCATTAAGTAAGGAAGGTTAAATAATAGGAACAAGGACTTTCCAGGATAGGGCTTGGTAAATAAGCATTAAGACAATTTAAGCTACTGGTATATTTTGGAGGAAAGTTATATTTTTGGAAATGGCTGATTCTTTTTTTTTTTTTAAATTTCTTTTTTTATTTTAATTATGACAACAAAGATGTAAAGAAGAGGACAGGTTAAAGTTACAGTTGAAGCCCAATCACCCATAAACAGAATTCTCGGTAGTCCCATCGATATCCCAGCCTTGAACTTTCAGCCAAAGAGCATTAATAAAAACAAAACTGAACCCATGTACAATACAATTCCTTGTCCCTCAAATCCCCAGTTGTAGTACATACTATTTCTTAGCAGCACACAATATAATCTAAAGACATTATACTTATGTAGCTCCTTACACATTGAGGGCAAAGTACATTTCTCTAGTTCCATGTACATACAAACTAGTTTAAGTTAACCTCGAAAGTTTTAGTGGCTTGTTTTTCTTAAGAATTAAAGTCAAGGGAACATAGTAAAAAATGGTATTAATGTGGCATTTGTTTGCATAGGCCCATCAAAACATAAGGGACATGGAAAGACAAATTATGGTCTAAATACAAGGAGACCCTAACCCTGAAGTTTCCTGGCACAGGAGTGACTCTAGGCTCCAGGCGAATTAGTTTGTCCAATTCGAGTCATCGTCTGTAGTGGCGATACACCTCCATTCCTCACATAGTCTCTGTTGTTGGTATCATGCTTCTGTATTAGAGATCCTGGAGTCTGCATATCCCATATTGCAGTCAGGATGGTGCATAGCTTCCTCTCGTTTCACCTCACACTTAAGGGGCACTAGAGAGAACCATGTCCTATAGAGCAGGTCATTGATGTTGTCAAGTCTTCTCAGTGTAAACGGAAGTCTCTTTTTAGGGGGTCGATGTCAGACCCTTGATAGTGTCTTTCCTGGTAGAAGACTGCTTCCAGCTGTTGCTGTAAAAGACCTTGGATGTTTCGTAGATAGCTTGCCTGGTTCCGGCGTGAATGGAGGATGCCCATTCTTCTGATGCCTGTGCCAGGTCATTATATCAATGTTCAGGGTGTAAGGTACATTGTACTGAGATTTATTAGATAAGAACTTATCTGTATGTATGGTGTTTTCCCATTTTAATGTGTCTATGCAAACAAGGATCAATGCCATGGTGCGTTATTGGTGCATCTGGAGGCAATAGGAACAAGACCAGCAATTTCCATGACATAGTTCAATCATAGGCATCAAACTGAGGGACAGTTCCATCAACAATCCTTACTGTACAGCTTACAAAGAATAGACAAGATGAAAAGTGAATAGAAACATCATGGTAGAAGAATATATAGAGAGTTACATCAGTTAAAGAAAATACCCATTAAAAATTCAAAAGATATATGTGTTCAATTTGTGTCCTTCTAAATAGTTCTGTGATTTGTTAGATATACTGTATGTCTTAGGTCAGAGATTAGAACTATGTGTTACTGAAGTTAAGAAGGGTAAATCTGGGGTAGTGATGGTTGGAAGGAGCAAATATTCGCGCGGGGGCGCTAGCCCCCGCGAGGTTTGCAAAATGTAGACTGGTATGAAATTACCAGTGACAGACTGAGTATAGCTGAGCAGCTATCTGCCACCCACCAGATCGAACTCTACCCCCTAAGCCCCACCCTAGGCCAGTGTCCCGGCCCGGCCTGGGAGTGGGGAAAACCCAGGGTGCCCCGTCAGCTCCTCCCAGAAACCCACCTGGAGATCCGGAGGAATGGGGGAGAGGGAGGTCGGGTGACCCAAGTCCGGGCCCCCCTGACCCTAGGCCGGACAAAAAGGCCGCTGGCCCATGGGGGGCCTGCCAGCTGCCCGTCCGGGCCGGCTGAAAATCCTGCTCCGGGAAGGGAGAGAAACCCTCCCAAGCCCGAAGCTCAGGGACTGGAGCCCCAGGAAATGGCTGATTCTTTAAGTCCTCACTTTAAATTTTGTTCTATGGGATTAAGGCCAAAGGCAGAAGTCAGGGAAAACAAAGGGTAACCTATGTATGCTCTTTTTGTTTTTTAAAGAAGGGGCAGATGTTACTCCTCTTCTCCTATTTCCTGTTTTGCTCACCTTGAGAGGCAGACCTGCCCACATCTGGGGGTCTTTGGCACTTTGGCTTCCTGTTGTGCTCACCAGGAGGATAGAGGGAGAGATTCAGGGGGGAGAAAAGAAACAGGATTCAGCAAGAGAGCTTGGCTGGCAGAGAGAGGTTCAAATACAGAGCAGGCTTACAAGGTTAAAAGCTGAAAAGCCACACATGGTGGCTAGGGCCTGAATAAAGTTGATGTCTCCTGGAAACTGACTGCCTGTGGATCATTTCCTCACCGCCACCACCGCCACCCTGAGACCACCAGGAGGTGGAGGGGTTGTAGGTTCCTGGCCTGGCCAGAGAAAAGCCTCACCACCCATCCATCCCACCATCAAGGACTTCATAATTAATATTTTTTTCATCAATAGCACAGCAGTAGGGCAATTGCCTTGCACGCAGCCGATCCAGGGCCAACAATGGTTCAATTCCCCACATCCCATATGGAGCCCCCAAGCCTTCTAGGAGTGATTTCTGAGCACAGAGCCAGGAGTAACCCAAGTACCATAGCTGGGTGTGACCCAAAAACAAAACGAAACAGAAAAAGATTCAAACAAGGACAGATAAGTCCATGAAAAGTAACCCAGAAATCCAGCTTTGTGGTAGAGTACATTCCTGGATTTGAATGTCCAAAAGGAACAGTCAAAAGTCACACTCAAAATTACATTCAAAATCAGAATTTGAGCTGTGGAGATAAAGACTGTTTGGCTTAATGTTCCCCCTTGAAGCCTGTCCTACACAAGGAAGACTAATATTAGACAAAACCCCCAGATCAATACTCTTTTTCAGATACCTCTGAGCATCAGATACCTTTGAGCATTACACATATCTCAGAATTTACTGACCATCCAGTGCACACCAACCCCCATAAGAGTTTTTTGTCAGTTTCTCAACTTTATTTGATCTTATTTCCCTTTCAGGAGAGGAAAAAATACACTTAGCATCCCCCTGGAAATTTACCTTCTATAAGCAAACAAAAGAACCACCAATAACATCTAAGGTCATTCTCAATTCCAAAAATCATTCTTTCCAGAGCCTCCATTGGGGGGATCACACACACACACACACACACACACACACACACACACACACACACACACACACACACACACACACACACACACACACACTTCTTTCCCTACTATCCTTTGATGACATTTGATTGGTTCTTGCAACAGCATTGGAACCCACCTTTGGGGGTTTCCAGCTGAAAGACAGGTTATTTCCTCTCGTATATAAAACTTGGAGTTAGCAAACTGCTCTGCCCCTCCTGTCAATCTCTCTCATTTCAGCTCTTGTAAACCAGCTCTATATAGGAAAGAGTTTTAAGGGCCTAGAGCTTGACTATCTATGAGAATCACCCACAGAAATAAAATACCCATATTGATAAAGGTACATTCATAAAGTTCATATGCAAAGAGACAGCCAAGAATTAGCCTTCACCTAAGACACTATTCAGAAACTGCATTGCATAGAAGGATGCTTTGGGCCCGGAGAGATAGAAACAGCAGTGTTTGCCTTGCAAGCAGCCGATCCAGGGCCTAAGGTGCTTGGTTCGAATCCCAGTGTCCCATATGGTCCCCCGTGCCTGCCAGGAGCTATTTCTGAGCAGACAGCCAGAAGTAACCCCTGAGCAGTGCTAGGTGTGGCCCAAAAACCAGAAAAAAATGGATGCTTTGGTCTTATTTCACCCACCTCATGTCTGTGGAAAACCTGATATTCAAACTGCTATGTTCTTCAGAAAGCTTCCTGGTCTCCAGTAAGCTGTTTTGAGTCTGAAAGAGAATTTAAAGGTTGGGAGAAGTCATATGACACTTTCCTTTTTTGGGAAAGAAACAAAACTGGGAAGAAATGGAAACTGAAACTGAAACTTAAAATCAAACCTTGGAAAAGAGGGCGGGGATAGAAATAGGAAATGAAGGGTCAGGGAGGTGGGGTAGGCAGTAGGGCATTTGCCTTGCAAGAGATAACCTAGGACAGACTGCAGGTTCGATCCCCAAGTGTCCCATATGGTGCCCCAAGCCAGGAACCCCTGAGCGTCACGGGTGTGCCCCAAAAACAAAAAGAAATAGGAAATGAGTCTCAGGTGCATTGGTGGAGATAAAAAAAAAAAAAAAAGGAGGAAGTCAACAACAATAGAATCAAAAGCCCCAAACTCTAACAATCTAAACTTAAAATGGGCCTGTTACACAGACAGGCCAGGGGGCTAAGGGTGGAGGGATAAGATGCACGCTGGAAACTTTGGTGAAGGGAGGTCAACACTGCTGGTGGGAATGGCCCTGATTCACTGTCACTGGATGCCTGAAATCCAGCTATGAAGGACTTGTAATTAACAATGGTTTCAATAAAAATAGATAGGAAAATTAACTGAAACAAAATCAAATATTGGAAGAGAGAGCACAGCAGGTACGGCATTTGTCTTGCACGTGGCTCATCTGGGTTTGATCCCTGGTATCCCATATGGTCCCCCACCCAGCCTGCCAGGAGTAATTTCTGAGCAGAGAGCCAGAAGTAATCCTTGAGCCCCACTGGGTTTGTCCCCCAAAAAACAAACAAAAGAAGTAGAAAACTCAACCCTGGAATCTGTGAATATTCAGTTCAACTTCATTGTGCTCACTTAAAACAACACACACACACACACACACATACACACACATACACACACACACACACACACACACACACACACACAAAACAGGTTGACTGTGAGAAAGAAATATTGAAGAAAAGGGCAGGTTGATATAAACAGATGCGACCTCCCCACCCCTTACAGTTCCAAAGACACAGTCAGAATAGGCAGACTGTTCTCAGCAAAAGAAATTTTTCTCCTCCTTGGGGCTGGAGCAGAGGAGCAGAACGGTAAGGCATCTGCATTGCCGGCGCTAGCCTAGGATGGACCAAGTTTCGATCCCCAGGCATCCCATACGGTCCCCCAAGCCAGGAGCAATTTCTGAGCGCATAGCCAGGAGTAACACCTGAGCGTTATCAGGTGTGGCCCAAAAACAAAAAAATTTCTTCTCATTTTTCAAGTGGCAAAGCCTTGATCACTAACTGCCAGAGCTCACTCCTAGCATCCTGGCTAAAGATCTACTTGAACCTGATCTTTACAGGTTCAGACAGATGGGCAGGAAGCCCCAGGCTCTTCACAGCCAGAAAAAGTGGAAGTAATTGAGTTAGAGGACACAGTAAAGGGTGTGTGTGTGTGTGTGTGTGTGTGTGTGTGTGTGTGTGTGTGTGTGTGTGTGTAGAGAAGTGGAGGGAGAATGCCTGAAACCTACTGGTGAACTAAGTGCAATAAGTTTTCTCTAGGAATAAGAATATGGTTTTTGATGGAATAAGAATATGGGTTTCAATATGTGTTCAACAGGAACAAAGCAGCAAAGCAATTTGGAAGTAACATAGGATCTTATATTCTAAAGTTTTTACTTTACACCTACTTACAATTGAACATAGGCCAGAGGGGAAAAAAGGGAAACAAATTAAGGGACTGGAAATTTCCACCAAAACAGGGGGAAAATATGCTTGTCAAGACTTTCTCTGAGAAGCAGGAGTATGGTGATGAGGCCCATGGAAGACTTTACAGTTCAGAGCTCAGAAACAGAAGGAAGAACAAGGAGAATCAAACATACATGGTTGGAGTGCTGGCTTCGGCAGCACATATACTAAAATTGGAATGATACAGAGAAGATTAGCATGGCCCCTGCTCAAGGATGACAAACATACATGGTTGGAAATGGTGCAGATCCACATAATGAGCAAACCAAGACCCAGAAATCTTGAAAAATTAAAGTGCTTGTGCATATACTAATAAAAGCTTGGACAGTCGATTCCATGTACATTGTGTAAGGATGAGACTGAAATGATGCAAGAGGAAATAAAATCAGTGAAAGGGAATGCTAACCACCCTCATCCACTTTCCTCAGCTGCCTTCTTCTGGTCCCATTGACCTACCTCCGTCCTAGCTCTAAATCATTGAGTGCCCAGTGAGGACCCCAGGTACGAGTTGCTCTAGGGCCCAAGGGCTCCTGTCCTAGCCAAATGATTGCAGTTGTTTCCCATGGTCTCTCTAAAGCAGAAACTCTTCTCAGGCTAGTGTCAAGGGAGGGACGTGACGTGTCATAAAGGGCATTTGATGTCATTGGAAGTGTGATGTGACACAATGATGTCACAAAGGACACAGCTATATAAAGCAGGAACGGGCCAGCTTTGGCTCGTCCGACTTTGCTTCTTGGCTACGAGGACGTCTAGACAGTATGTCTCGAAAACTTCCCAAAATCCCGAACCCTCTCCACCCTCAAATTCGTGCTATCCGACTCCTCTCTCCCCATCCCTCCCAGCGTCCCCCCACTCCAAACACCCTACCTGCCATCACTCCTGCCCATCCCAAACCTCAGCCCCCTCCCCGGCCTCCTCCCCAGCCTCCCTCAACTCCTGTGCGTTCCCCAACTCGCACTCCCACACCTTGTTTCCCAGGCCTGGGGAAACACGGGTCATTAGTCTCTGATTATGGGTCTCAGAAACTGGCTTCAAATTCTCTCCATCGTCCTTGCAAATTCCCACCCATTTTCCCAAAAACACCTCCCCTGGGTGTCGATACCTGCACCTATGTCCCCCGACCACCACCCCCCCAGAATTGCCAAAACTTCACTCTTTCTCAACCAGCAGCTCCGAGGCCCACGTCCTCCTCCCAAAGCCCCACTCCGTCCCTGCAACCCACACCACCCCCAAGCCGCCCAACCTCCCCTATCATAAGGCCGGTCCCTCGTGTCCGGCTCCCATCCATTGAGATACCTTTCCGGGAGAAGAGGAAGGCTAAGAAGAAACATCGGCCTCCCAAGCCTCCTAAAGACCCCCCTCCTAGCACCCCTCCCTCCTAATCCCCCCCCCCCCTTGCTGCTGGTTTCTGCTGCTCACTCCGCAACCAAGTAAGTCCATCTGTAGACTGGAGGAATGGGTTCACCACTAGAGAAACAAATGGTTGGTTGTAGGTTAGTCTGGCCAAGTCTTAGGCTAGGAGCCAAGACTTGATTGAGCTGGTTGGTGGGTCATTTGAGTATTATCAATGCGAAGCAGGTTGAGGATACCAGCCCAGAGTACCAGCTACACTTGAGTCCCTTTGCCAAGTCAAAAAGGACACTTAATGATCAGGCCAGCTCTCAACCCTAACTGCACTGCTTTCCTGTTTCGGCATAATTCCTTCTTTTTCTTTTTTGTTCTTTCTAAAATAGTCGAATTTTTCTGTAATTTAATGATTGCAAGTATTTATATTTAAAGAGATAATAATGTATTGCTTTCATTGTTTTATTCTATATGCCAGGTTTTTTATTTTTCTAGATTTTCCCCAGAATTTCATTGCATCTCTGTCAAAATTTTCCTTTTTATTTAAAAATTCATTGGGGGGAGGGGGCAGAGCAAGAGCACAGTGTTAGGGCATTTGCCTTTCAGGCGGCCAATCCCAGACTGACCCAGATTCAATTTCTGGCATCCCACATTGTCCCCTGAGCCTGCCAGGAGGGATTTCTTTTCTTTTTTTTTTTTTTTTTTTTTAATTATGACAACAAAAATGCAAAGAAAGAAGACAGGGTAAAGTTACAGTGGAAGCCCAATCACCCATAAACAGAATTCTCGGTAGTCCCATCGATGATATCCCAGCCTTGAACTTTCAGCCAAAGAACATTAATAGAAACAAAACTGAACCCCTGTACAATACAATTACTTTGTCCCTCAAATCCCCAGTTGTAGTACATACTATTTCTTAGCAGCACACAATATAATCTAAAGACATTAGACTTATGTAACTCCTTAAACATTGAGGGCAAAGTACATTTCGGGATTTCTGAGCGCAGAGCCAGAAGTAACCCCTGAGCACCACTGGATGTGACCCCAAAAAAACAAACAAAGAAAAAAGTTTCTTATATTTAATTCAGCATTTTATTTCTTTGGACCAACATCTTCTGATAGTATAATAAGGCATATTTTATACTTTCTGAAATTTTTCTCTTGCTTTTGAGTGTTATTTTTTTTTAATTTAGCTTTGATTATTTTGGGTTATTTAATTCCAGGAAACATATCAACTTATACTAAAGAACATTGGGTCTTTTATTTAATTTCAGGAAACATATCAACTTATACTAAAGAACATTGTGACTTTTATTTTTGTCCTATGTAATAATGACATTACCAAGTGCATCTATTACATCATTTACAATGTTCTAGTACTTAAGATTCATTTTGGAATATTGCTTAGAATTATTATCTCTTCCTTAGTACCCGTATGTTCTTCTATACTGTTTGGTTTTCTTGTTGATAACCCTTAAGATATGTATCACGTTTGTTTTACATTCCCTCTCTGATTATTATATTTTTGTCATATCTGAGTTGGTTCATGATGCTTACTTACTTTGTTTCTTAAAACTTCTCTATTTTCTATGTTTCTGTGTACCTACTAATATATTTTATATTTTAATTCATATAATGAGTTAAATGATAGATAATAAAGTAAATGGACATTTAAGATAAAGTTTTGGGGTGATTTAAAATGTGTTAAATGTAGGGGCTAAACTGGTAGGTAGGTAGGTAGGTAGGGCATTTGCCTTGCACAGGGCAGACTCAGGATTGACCTGGGTTTGATCCCCCGGTGTCCCATATGGTCCACGAGTTAGAGTGATTTCTGAGCGGATAGCCAGGAGTAACCCCTGAGTGTCACTGGGTGTGGCCCAAAAACTAAAAAAATTAAAAAATAATAGAAATAAGTTGTTAAATGTTGCTGCAAGATCCCAGGGATTTAAAATGATTTTTTTTTTCATTTTATGTTTGTGTTTTGAGGTTCCCAAAGATTTCTTCTTAAATAGAATCTTATAATTTTCCATCTACAAAGTACTATTTTATAATAAACCACTGTTGGGATAATAGCATTGTGGTTGAGGGCCTCTTAATTCATCATTGTGTTTCAATCTTTTATAGTTATCCTATATTACTGGGATATTTTATTCACAAATATTTCTTTACGTTTTTTCCTATGCTTTAACCATAGAAAATTTATGATTGGAAATGGTCATCTCTCTGATATGACTAATAAAGTCATTTTCATTGATAAGGTAATCGTAACAAAGGTTGTTCTCTGCACATTTAAAATAGTTCTTTTCCCTTTTTGTGTCACAAACCTGAGATCATTTGTCTTCGTGATTTGTCATAAAGATGCCACTTCTAAAATCTATGAAATTGTGTTTCTTTCTTTAAAACCATGCCATTTGTTTACATTAGTATTTATTTTGGCTAATGAAATATCAGCCATTTTTAATTAATATATTTATTTAAGCATCATTATTACAAACATATTTTAGTTGGATTTTAGTCATATAAGTGAACCCTTTCTTAGACTACAACATTCACATGAGTCTTATTCTCACCTTAGTCCATACAAAGATTCCAGTGACTACTAAATGTCCACGTTAGTGTATTGCTATCAATTGATGGCATCAACAGATTCTGTTGTAGGGACCTGATCCTGGTATGATTCCTACATTCATTTCTCTATCCAGGGTTAGAGCTTGACTTTCAATTTTAACTATGTAGGTATAAAAATAATTGATTTTCAATTTTCTATATTTTAAGACAATTTCCAGCTGACATGTGATTTCCCACATCTATATTTGAAAAAATACACTAAGAGTTCTGAAAATACAATTGAACGAGTGTTTGTGGAATATTAGATAGATGTGACTTCCCACATTTATATTTGAAAAAATACACTGACAGCTCTGAAAACACAATTGAACTAGTGTTTGTGGAATATTAGTTTGAAAGAATGCAAAATAATTAGTTATTTTAATGTTCCCTCAAGTGTCAACCAACTCTTGATGGAATAGCAGTTATTTAAAATCGAATCTTAGAGGAAATGTAACCACTAAATTGAAGACTGTTGTCACAAAGACTGTAATAGAAAGAGGGGAAAAAATCTTTAGAAACAAATATTTATCATTTCAATTCAATGACCCAAATTATTTAATTGAAAGCATCTTTATAATAGAACAATAGTTAAATCATTTGAATGGGAAAAATGTAAAATTCATGATCTAATATGAAAATCATGAATGGTAGGACAAGTTAGAATTTAGTTCTGGGGGCGCGCAGAGACATAGCATGGAGGTAAAGCATTTGCCTTGCATGCAGAAGGACTGTGCTTCGAATCCCGGCATCCCATATGGTCCCCTGAGCCTGCCAGGAGCAATTTCTGAGCATAGAGCCAGGAGTAACCCCTGAGCGCTGCCGGGTGTGACCCAAAAAGAAAAAGAAAAAAATTTGGTTCTATTTGAGAGACTTGTTGGGGATTTTGAATGAAACCAAAAGCTTTCAGGATCAAAATTTGTATTCAAAACAGAGGAACTGAACTAAGGAGTCAGAAAACATGTATTCTTACATGTTTTACATATACTGTTAAATATGTTCACATGTATGGATTGATGATTTTTAGTGATTTAGCAATTAAAAGAAAAAAATGAATATTGTAAAGCCACTTGGTGAACCTGGACCCTAATAGCACTATGCAAGAGCTGAACAGTCTTGCCTCTTTATTTTGAACAGATAGATAGTTCTTATTCTTCTATAGTCTAAGGTTAGGTCTGAGTTTGTCTTCTAAATTGGTTATGAGCTGCTCAATGTTGGGAATGGTAAAAAAAAAAAAAAAAAAAAACCTAGATGCTTGATAAAGATTAGAAGTAGATATTTAGGATGTTGATTATATTTCAGAGAAATGCACATTTAGAAAACTTTTATTCAATGGATGTCTATAATAAAAAGGTTAATAAATAAGAATTGCTAGAAGATCGATCATTTCATTGTGTTTTTGATCGTTATTATTCTTGGCTGTTGAAACTAACCACCTTGGGGCCAGAGAGATAGCACAGCTGCATTTGCCTTGCAAGCAGCCGATCCAGGACCTAAGGTGGTTGGTTCAAATCCCTGAGTCCCATATGTCCCATGTGGTGCCTGCCAGGAGCTATTTCTGAGCAGATAGCCAGGAGTAACTCCTGAGTGCCTCTGGGTGTAGCCGAAAAACCAAAAAAAAAAGAAACTAACCACCTTTTCCATACGAAGGTGGTTCCAACAGCCAAGATAAAAACAATCAAAAACAGAATGAAATATATGTATATATCTATATATATTCTGGTTTTGGGCCACACCCACTGATGGTCTGGGGTTTCTGAGCTAAGCACTCAGAAATCACTTTTGGCTTGGGAGACCATATAGGATGCCGGGGATTGAACCAAAGTTCGTCCTGGATCAGCCATATGCAAGGCAAACGCCCTACCACTGTGCCATTGCTCCGCCCCTGTATATGTATATATATTTCAGGTAATTTTTTTTCCAACTTTTGTAAGCCCATTTTGTAGAATTCAGATTCTAGTTCAAGGCATGGTCATTACTGCCACTATGTGGCTTTTTTTGGAAGTACTTAGAAAATAAAATACTGAAAATTGTATTCTGATTCTTGTTTTGGATTACATACAATTTATAAAATTTGGGTTAATATGCAAATTACAAATAGGAATAACAAATTATTGCCAACCCCATTTCTATATCTTTACTAGAAATTTAAAAATTTAAAAATTCTATTCTCATTTTCCTCCCATTACAAGTACAGTTATATACATTTATTATCTATTTTTCTTCACATGAAAAACATAAGACCAAAGGAATGTTTTTATCTAAACTTTCTAGAAGAAAAATGCACTATCCTTTGCTGCCTTTTTCCCAGGGAATATTAAACTTGACATATTTTGGCTGGTTGAAATACCAGGCCATTTCTCTTGACATTAAAAAGTTTTCATATATTACCTTGAGGTTTTCACTGGTGTCTATGTCATATGAAAAAGCTTAACCCAAAGCAACCCAAAAGTTAATAACTGCAAAAATATTAACAAATTGATCTTATTAGACATAGCAATGGACTAAAACCGGAAAGTCATGCAAAGTATCAGGAAAATTCTCCAAGTATGTGTTTTCAATAATTTGAGGATGTTTAGGTTCATTCAACCAGCAGCTATTAAACCCCTAATATTATTATCATAATTAATATTTAAATGTTAATATTCATGAATAAAACACACTGTGATTATTTGGGGGCAGTCAGTCACAGTGTTCAATGGATGAATGCAGACTGAAATGAGAAGACTAATTCAAGATTCTAAAGTGAAGTAAGTCCCCTCTCCAATGTGAGCCTTAGCTAATCACAGAAAATATAAGCAGGTTGCTGACACACTGTGTAAGAAATGGGGTGCAAATGCTATTGATTTTGTTCTCTTGGTCAAGTTCCCAATGGAAAAGTGACCAGTAATTCTAGGAAATCTTTATACCTGGTCATACTGTTACAGGCTTTCATCTCACAACGTATCCTTTAGCTCAACTCTGTGCATGTGATTTCCCACAGTATTCAAAAGCGGAAAGTCATTCTACGACGACAGTGGAGAAAAAGATGGAGTCAAGTTTTGCTGGCCCCCAGTCATTTCCAGATGACCCTTCTTTGACAGTGGGTGCCCATATATCAAACACCACAGGTACAGGAAGCTCAACATGGTGGGACTGGGTGTGTTCACACTATGTACAATGATAGATAATGCATTTCAAGAAATGACAAGATTCTTAGGGAAAATGATAGGTTTTACTTATACTTCTCCTTGAGTGCTCAAGCAGATATTAGCAGGACATTTAAATATATCATTAGGTAGGGCCGAAGGGGTGGTGCAAGTGGTAAGGTGTCTGCCTTGCCCACGCTAGCCTAGGAAGGACCAGGGTTAGATTCTCCGGGAGTTCCCTATGGTCCCTCACGATTTCTGAGCGCATAGCCAGGAGTAACCCCTGAGCGTCACCGGGTTTGGCCCAAAAAATATATATTATCTAGATAGATAGATAGATAGATAGATAGATAGATAGATAGATAGATAGATAGATAGATAGATAGATAGATAGATAGATAGATAGATAGATAGATACCTTTTATATATATAAATATAAAAAATATATATATCACTAGGTAAAAATACCACTACAAGAATTCTAAAGAACTCTTAACAACACCCATCAAAGCTGCAGACACTTGCCAGTAATGAAAGCAAAGATTACATTTAGATAAATGCTTAAAGCCATGGTTTTTCCTAGTTTTCCCATTTCTGCCTGCAAAGTCAAAGATAATAGCAGACATGACAAGCTCCATAACTTCCAACATGGATCTCACACAAAGAGACTATCTAAACAAAGAAACCTGGCAAAATATAGTGGGGTCTATCAGATCTCCCATAATTCACGAGGTGATGCTTTTTGAGAATCTGATGATAAAAATGGACTCTTTGGGGGGGGGAAATTAGGGAATAGAAATGTATGACATTCTGAATCTGAACATATTCTCTATGTGTTAGTTTGCAAATTGTGTTTTAAACATTAGGACTCTGGAACTTCAGAAATTGGAAGCAACTGGAAGATTTACTAAAATAGTTCATCTGTTTGTGTGAATCCATTTGCCTATTTCCAGATTTCATTCAATTGGTTTTTTTTGGGGGGGGGTCACACCTGATGATATTCACTGGTTACACTTGACTCTTCTTTTAGGAATTACTCCTTAGAGTGCTCCTGAGAACTAACCTGGTTTGGCTGTGTACAAGATGAGCACCCTACCATTGTACTGTCATGAAATGTTCCCAATGAGTTCAACTTATTTTTTTAAGAAAGCATTTAAAACTTTGTAAGTTATGAAAGCCCTCAATTTTATTTTTTTGCTTTTGGGCCACACCAGTGATGCTCAGGGGTTACTTCTGGTTATGTGCTCAGAAATTATTCTTGGCTTGGGGAACAATATGGGACACAGGGGGGATTGAACCATGGTCTGTCCAGGGCCAGCATGTGTGAGGCAAATGCCCTACTGCTTACACCACTGCTCCGGCCCAAAGCCTTAAATTTTTAAGAAAGAAAAAAAGTGTAAAAAAAAATTAATCTTAGCAATGAAAGATTACAGTTTAACCTTTGTTTATTTTATATAGGCCACACTTGGTAAACCATCATGACAATAAGAAAATCTCTACCTATGAATTAATACCCTGAAAAAAAAAGTTTTTTAGTCAAGTTGACTCCAAGATAATTTTCTTGTCTTTTTCTTTCTGATTTATTTCCATTTCACATGACACCCTTTAATTTCTTCTAAATTGTAACAAATTTTAAGGTTATATTTTTTCTTATCAGTAAGTAGTATTTTATTATAAATCATGCCAACTGTTTATAAAAATCATTTTATTTATTAAAAGTAGGTAGTTATAATGTTAAAATCTATGGTATATATATATAATTATTGAAGCCACACCTTCTCTGTCTAATCTGTCATTGAGCATTTGCAGTTTTTCCAGATATTAGCAATTGTAAATAGCTTTACAATAGATATAGATGTGTATGTTTATACATATATATATATATATGTGTGTGTGTGTGTGTGTGTTTATTCATCAAGTAGTTTCCAAGTAGTAGAATCACTGGGTCAGCCAGAAGCATTGAGTATTTTCAAAGATTCCATACTATCTTCCTTTAGGCTCAACCTACTAATAGTGCCATCAACACTAAATGAGGGCTCAGATTGCATTATTTCTCAACCCGCATGAAATGGTACAGGAATTTTAATAGACAATCTTGTGTGAGGTGACATTTCACTGTTCTTTTAAATATGCATTTACCTGATAATCAGTAATTCTGAGTATTTTTTGTGACTTGATTCTTATGAATACAGGCTTGTGGGGATTGACTTTCTAGGACCTGATCATCAGACTACAGGTCCAGGTAAGTTTAACCTTGTAGTGCTTACTGCCAGATTGAAACAATGAGGAATTGCATCTCAGATACTCTTCTTCCAACTTTGAACTTCATTTTGATGATGAGACAGAGTGGTTCTAAGGAAACCAGTCCACGAGTAAAATTTACTGTTCACTCTGGAGTGCTTGATCTGTAATCCAATCCTTCTTTCCTGTTCCTTTCTCATGCTGCAGGCATCTTGCGTCTCAGCATTCTCTAGTGGGGACGAAATCCTACATGAAAGGAAAGCGGGCACACAAACAGACGAATATGAAATATGAAATAACGAAACCACACAGAGTATGTGGAGTCAGCACATCTTCTGGCAGGAGTGCGACCGACTCCAAAATATTTGACTTTGTGTGGCACTAATGTGAATGGGTTTTTTTTTTTAATGTTCATTTATTTATTTAATTTTATATATATTAAAAAAAACTTTACCAGTGCAACATTTCATCACCAATGTCTCAAGTGTCCCTCCTCCCCACCCCACACCGGCTTGTGCTCTAGACAGGCTTTCTACTTCCCTCATTCAGTCACATTTTGTTATGATGGTTCTCAGTGTAATTATTTCTCTGACTGCATTCATCACTCTCTGTGGTGAGCTTCATGCCATGAGCTGGACCTTCCAGTCCTCCTCTCTTTTGTCTCTGAGAATCATTGCACAAATGTCTTTTATTTTTCTCAAAACCCATAGATTAGTGAGACCAATCTGTATCTCTCTCCCTCTGACTTATTTCATTCATTAATAGATTCCATCGACATCCATGTCAGGAAAATTTCATGACTTCATCTCTTCTGACGGCTGCATAATATTCCTTTGTGTGTGTGTGTGTGTGTGTGTGTGTGTGTGTGTGTGTGTACCACAGTTTCTTCAGCCATTCATCTATTGAGGGACATCTAGGCTGTTTCCAGAGTCTGGCTATTGTCTATGGCCATACCACCCTGAATGCGGCCGATCTCATCTGATCTCGGAAGCTAATCAGGGTCGGGCCTAGTTAGTACTTGGATGGGAAGCCTGAAATAGTTTTGAAAAACATTTGGTGTGAAATTTTAAGCTACTTTAGTGATGATTTATTCTCATTTTACATAAGGAATGTAGATACTAAGGGTTTGTCAAGTGCTTTACATATTAAATATTTTCAACTCAGGACAGTATGGTTGACAATTGCATAATAGCTTGAAATATAAGTTTTGGCTTACGTAAATTGAAACATTTCTAGATTTTTCTTTGTAAAAAGAGCTTTTGATCTAATGGGGAACTGGATGAGGGGAATAAGTTCAAATTGAACAATTATTGGGCCCGGAGAGATAGCACAGTGGCGTTTGCCTTGCAAGTAGCTGATCCAGGACCAAAGGTGGTCGGTTTGAATCCCGGTGTCTCATATGGTCCCCCGTGCCTGCCAGGAGCTATTTCTGAGCAGACAGCCAAGAGTAACCCCTGAGCACCACCGGTTGTGGCCCAAAAACCAAAACAAAAAAAAATGAAAAATTGTTAAATTAAATTATTTTAAAAATTGTTTCATTATTAAATTAACAATTATTAAAAACAATTATTAGAACAATTAACAATTATTAAAAGATGTTAGTTTTCTTTAAGCATAATATCTTCCTCTACTAATAATAACAGGTTAGCCCAGCTCTGGCTTAGCCTCCAGCTCCAGTGGCTGCTTTCCCCGATCAAGGCATCTCCCAGGAGCTGACCCCCAGCTGACCTGATCCTGGTATGATTCCTACATTCTTTTCTCTATCCAGGGTTATAGCTTGACTTTCAATTTTAACTATGTAGGTATAAAAATAATTTATTTTCAATTTTCTATATTTTAAGACAATTTTCAGCTGACATGTGATTTCCCACATCTATATTTGAAAAAATACACTAAGAGTTCTGAAAATACAATTGAACGAGTGTTTGTGGAATATTAGATAGATGTGACTTCTCACATTTATATTTGAAAAAATACACTGAGAGCTCTGAAAACACAATTGAACTAGTGTTTGTGGAATATTAGTTTGAAAGAATGCCAAATTATTAGTTATTTTAATGTTCCCTCAAGTGTCAACCAACTCTTGAAGAAATAGCAGTTATTTAAAATAGAATCTTAGAGGAAAAGTAACCACTAAATTGAAGACTGTTGTCACAAAGACTGTGATAGAGGGGAAAAAAATCTTTAGAAACAAATATTTATCATTTCAATTCAATGACCCAAATTATTTAATTGAAAGCATCTTTATAATAGAACAATAGTTAAATCATTTGAATGGGAAAAATGTAAAATTCATGATCTAATATGAAAATCATGAATGGTAGGACAAGTTAGGATTTGGTTCTGGGGGGGGGGCAGAGATAGCATGGAGGTAAAGCATTTGCCTTGCATGCACAAGGACTGTGCTTCGAATCCCGGCATCCCATATGGTCCCCTGAGCCTGCCAGGAGTAATTTCTGAGCATAGAGCCAGGAGTAACCCCTGAGCGCTGCCGGGTGTGACCCAAAAAGAAAAAGAAAAAAATTTGGCTCTATTTGAGAGACTTGTTGGGGATTTTGAATGAAACCAAAAGCTTTCAGGATCAAAATTTGTATTCAAAACAGAGGAACTGAACTAAGGAGTCAGAAAACATGTATTCTTTTTTTTTTTTTTTTTTTTTTTTTTTTGGTTTTTGGGCCACACCCTGTGACGCTCAGGGGTTACTCCTGGCTATGCGCTCAGAAGTTGCTCCTGGCTTCTTAGGGGACCATATGGGACACCGGGGGATCGAACCGCGGTCCGTCCTAGGCTAGCGCAGGCAAGGCAGGCACCTTACCTCCAGCGCCACCGCCCGGCCCCGAAAACATGTATTCTTACATGTTTTACATATACTGTTAAATATGTTCACATGTATGGATTGATGATTTTTAGTGATTTAGCAATTTAAAGAAAAAAATGAATATTGTAAAGCCACTTGGTGAACCTGGACCCTAATAGCACTATGCAAGAGCTGAACAGGCTTGCCTCTTTATTTTGAACAGATAGATAGTTCTTATGCTTCTATAGTCTAAGGTTAGGTCTGAGTTTGTCTTCTAAATTGGTTATGAGCTGCTCAATGTTGGGAATGGTAAAAAAAAAAAAAAAAAAAAAAACTAGATACTTGATAAAGCTTAGAAGTAGATATTTAGGATGTTGATTATATTTCAGAGAAATGCACATTTAGCAAACTTTTATTCAATGGATGTCTGCAACTTTCGTGGGAGACCCCCGTCCCACGGGGGTGTGGAAATGAAGGCTGCTAGTTATTAGTGGGTTCACCCGAGCAGAACCGACCTATAAAGAAGAACTAGAGAAATTAGTAAGAGAAGCCCTCAAGACTGCTCATGCTGTTCAAAAAGGGAAGTTTATTGTTGGGGGATCAGCTTTTAAGGGCTGAGATACTTCAGAAGGTGCTACAAGTTTTCCACCAATCACAGTTACAAGCATTCATTAGCATCAACTGGGGCAGGTAATAGGGAGGGGCAAAGAGGTAGACCTGAGCACGTTTTACTAAAAGGCATAAGATTCAAACAGAGTTCTATAAATTATACTCAACAAGTATAAATAGAACCTCAGCTGTAATCTTAATAATGTTTGCTAACACAAGGGCAGGTTGCTCTATAATTTTCTTTCTGGCTGGATGTATTGGGCTGCTTTGAATTATTTTATTTGTCTATTTCCTTTGTTCTCAAGGCATGGGCGCCTTCGGTCACGTGGGTGACCAGATTAGGAATTACTGAGGTGTCTTATGTTCTAGGTTTTATCAGCTAGGCTCCCCACAGATGTCTATAATAAAAAGGTTAATAAATAAGAATTGCTAGAAGATCGATCATTTCATTGTGTTTTTGATCGTTATTATTCTTTTTTTTTTTTTTTTTTTGTGGTTTTTGGGTCACACCCGGCAGTGCTCAGGGGTTATTCCTGGCTTCACGCTCAGAAATTGCTCCTGGCAGGCACGGGGGACCATATGGGACACCGGGATTCGAACTGATGACCTCCTGCATGAAAGGCAAACACCTTACCTCCATGCCATCTCTCCGGCCCCGATCGTTATTATTCTTGGCTGTTGAAACTAACCACCTTGGGGCCAGAGAGATAGCACAGCTGCATTTGCCTTGCAAGCAGCAGATCCAGGACCTAAGGTGGTTGGTTCGAATCCCAGCGTCCCATATGGTCCCATGTGGTGCCTGCCAGGAGCTATTTCTGAGCAGATAGCCAGGAGTAACTCCTGAGTGCCTCTGGGTGTAGCCGAAAAACCAAAAAAAAAAAAAAAAACCAAAAAAAAAAACCAAAAAAAACTAACCACCTTTTCCATATGAAGGTGGTTCCAACAGCCAAGATAAAAACAATCAAAAACAGAATGAAATATATGTACATATCTATATATATTCTGGTTTTGGGCCACACCCACTGATGGTCTGGGGTTTCTGAGCTATGCACTCAGAAATCGCTTTTGGCTTGGGAGACCATATAGGATGCCGGGGATTGAACCAAAGTTCAATTTCTCTGGCCCCTGTATATGTATATATATTTCAGGTAATTTTTTCCAACTTTTCTAAGCCCATTTTGTAGAATTCAGATTCTAGTTCAAGGCATGGTCATTACTGCCACGATGTGGCTTTTTTTGGAAGTACTTAGAAAATAAAATACTGAAAATTGTATTTTGATTCTTGTTTTGGATTACATACAATTTATAAAATTTGGGTTAATATGCAAATTACAAATAGGAACAACAAATTATTGCCAACCCCATTTCTAGTATCTTTACTAGAAATTTAAAAATTTAAAAATTCTATTCTCATTTTCCTCCCATTACAAGTACAGTTATATACATTTATTATCTATTTTTCTTCACATGAAAAACATAAGACCAAAGGAATGTTTTTTTTTGTTTTGTTTTGTTTTGTTTTTTGGTTTTTGGGCCACACCCGGCATTACTCAGGGGTTACTCCTGGCTGTCTGCTCAGAAATAGCTCCTGGCAGGCACAGGGGACCATATGGGACACCGGGATTCAAACCAACTACCTTTGGTCCTGGATCGGCTGCTTGCAAGGCAAACACCGCTGTGCTATCTCTCCGGGCCCTAAAGGAATGTTCTTATCTAAACTTTCTAGAAGAAAAATGCACTATCCTTTGCTGCCTTTTTCCCAGGGAGTATTAAACTCGACATAGTTTGGCTGGTTGAAATACCAGGCCATTTCTCTTGACATTAAAAAGTTTTTATATATTACCTTGAGGTTTTCACTGGTGTCTATGTCATATGAAAAAGCTTAACCCAAAGCAACCCAAAAGTTAATAACTGCAAAAATATTAACAAATTGATCTTATTAGACATGGCAATGGACTAAAACCAGAAAGTCATGCAAAGTATCAGAAAAATTCTCCAAGTATGTGTTTTCAATAATTTGAGGATGTTTAGGTTCATTCAACCAGCAGTTATTACACCCCTAATATTATTATCATAATTAATATTTAAATGTTAATATTCATGAATAAAACACACTGTGATTATTTGTGGTCTGTCATCAGTCACAGTGTTCAATGAATGAATGCAGACTGAAATGAGAAGACTAATTCAAGATTCTAAAGTGAAGTAAGTCCCCTCTCCAATGTGAACCTTAGCTAATCACAGAAAATATAAGCAGGTTGCTGACACACTGTGTAAGAAATGGGGTGCAAATGCTATTGATTTTGTTCTCTTGGTCAAGTTCCCAATGGAAAAGTGACCAGAAATTCTAGGAAATCTTTGATACCTGGTCATACTGTTACAGGCTTTCATCTCACAATGTATCCTTTAGCTCAACTCTGTGCATGTGATTTCCCACAGTATTCAAAAGCTGAAAGTCACGGCAGTGGAGAAAAAGATGGAGTCAAGTTTTGCTGGCCCCAGTCATTTCCAGATGACCCTTCTTGTGACAGAGGGCGCCAATCTATCAAACACCACAGGTACAGGAAGCTCAACATGGTGGGAGTGGGTGTGTCCACACTATGTACAATGATAGATAATGCATTTCAAGAAATGACAAGATTCTTAGGAAAAAAATGATTGGTTTTACTTATACTTCTCCCTGGGTGAGGTACTCAAGCAGATATTAGCAGGACATTTAAATATATCATTAGGTAGGTTTGAAGGGGTGGTGCAAGTGGTAAGCTGTCTGCCTTGCCCACGCTAGCCTAGGACTGACCAGGGTTAGAATCTCCAGGAGTTCCCTATGGTCCCTCATGATTTCTGAGCGCATAGCCAGGAGTAACCCCTGAGCATCACCGGGTGTGGCCCAAAAATATATACATATATTAGATAGATAGATAGATAGATAAATAGATAGATAGATAGATACCTTTTATATATATAAATATAAAAAAATATATATATCATTAGGTAAAAATACCACTACAAGAACTCTAAAGAACTCTTAACAACACCCATCAAAGCTGCAGACACTTGCCAGTAATGGAAGCAATGATTACATTTAGAAAAATGCTTAAAACCATGGTTTTTCCTAGTTTTCCCATTTCTGCCTGCAAAGTCAAAGATAATAGCAGACATGACAAGCTCTATAACTTCCAACATGGATCTCACAGAAAGAGACTATCTAAATAAAGAAACCTGGCAAAATATAGTGGGGTCTATCAGATCTCCCATAATTCACGAGGTGATGCTTTTTGAGAATCTGATGATAAAAATGGACTCTTTGGGGGGGAAAACTAGGAAATAGAAATGTATGACATTCTGAATCTGAACATATTCTCTATGTATTAGTTTGCAAATTGTGTTTTAAACATTAGGAATCTGGAACTTCAGAAATTGGAAGCAAGTGACAGATTTGCTAAAATAGTTAAACTGTTTGTGTGAATCCATTTGCCTATTTCCAGATTTCATTCAATTTGGGTTTTTTTTTTGTTGGGGGGGGGTCACACCTGATGATATTCACTGGTTACACCTGACTCTTCCTTTAGGAATTACTCCTTAGAGTGCTCATGAGAATCTATCCTGGGTTGGCCTAGTACAAGATAAGCACCCTACCATTGTCCTGTCATGAAATGTTCCCAATAAGTTCAACTTCCTTTTCTCGGGACAGCACTTAAAAATTTATAAGTTATGAAAGTCCTCAATTTTATTTTTTTGGTTTTTGGACCACACCAGTGATGCTCAGGGGTTACTTCTGGTTATGTGCTCAGAAATTGTTCTTGGCTTGGGGAACCATATGGGACACGGGGGGGGGGGGGGGGGGGGGATTGAACCATGGTCTGTCCAGGGCCAGCATGTGTGAGGCAAATGCCCTACTGCTTACACCACTGCTCCAGGCCCAAAGCCTTAAATTTTTAAGAAAGAAAAAAAGTGTAAAAAAAATGTTAATCTTAGCAATGAAAGATTGAAGTTTAACCTTTGTTTATTTTATGTAGGCCACACTTTTGTAAACCATCATGACAATAAGAAAATCTCTACCTCTGAATTAGTAACCTGAAAAAAAAATTTTTTTAGTCAAGTTGCCTCCAAGGTAATTTTCTTGTCTTTCTCTTTCTGATTTATTTCCATTTCACATGACACCCTTTAATTTCTTCTAAATTGTAACTAATTTTAACGTTATATTTATTCTTATCAGTAAGTAATATTCTATTGTAAATAATGCCAACTATTTATAAAAATTTTATTTATTAAAAGTAGGTAGTTATAATGTTAAAATCTATGGTATATATATATATATATATATATATATATATATATATATATATAAAATTATCGAAGCCACACCTTCTTTGTCTAATCTGTCATTGAGCATTTGCAGTTTTTCCAGATATTAGCAATTGTAAATAGCTTTACAATAGATATAGATGTGTATGTTTATACATATATATATATGTGTGTGTGTATGTATTTATTCATCAAGTAGTTTCGAAGTAGTAGAATCACTGGGTCAGCCAGAAGCTTTGAGTATTTTCAAAGATTCTGTACTATCTTCCTTTAGGCTCAACCTACTAATAGTCCATCAACACTGAATGAGGGCTCATATTGCATTGTTTCTCAACCAGCATGAGATGGTACAGGAATTTTAATAGTACAATCTTGTGTGAGGTGACATCTCACTGTCCTTTTAAATATGCATTTACCTGATAAGCAGTAATTTTGAGTATTTTTGGTGACTTGCTTCTTTTGTATACAGGCTTTTGGGGATTGAAACGCTGGGACCTGATCATCAGACTACAGGTCCAGGTAAGTTTGTCACCCTCCAGGTGACAAAGCTGCCATAACCTTGTAGTGCTTACTGCCAGATTGAAACAATGAGGAATTGCATCTCAGATACTCTTCTTCCAACTTTGAACTTCATTTTGATGATGAGACAGAGTGGTTCTAAGGAAACCAGTCCACGAGTAAAATTTACTGTTCACTCTGGAGTGCTTGATCTGTAATCCAATCCTTCTTTCCTGTTCCTTTCTCATGCTGCAGGCATCTTGCGTCTCAGCATTCTCTAGTGGGGACGAAATCCTACATGAAAGGAAAGCGGGCACACAAACAGACGAATATGAAATATGAAATAACTAAACCGCACACAGAGTATGTAGGGTCAACACATCTTCTGGCAGGAGTGCGACTGACTCCAAGATGTTTGAGTTTATGTGGCACTAATGTGAATGGGGTTGTTTTCTTTTTTTTAATGTTCATTTATTTATTTAATTTTATATATATTAAAAAAACTTCACCAG
This sequence comes from Suncus etruscus, assembly GCF_024139225.1. NCBI lineage: Eukaryota > Metazoa > Chordata > Mammalia > Eulipotyphla > Soricidae > Suncus > Suncus etruscus. Next base: position 20,369,611 of record NC_064864.1, read on the forward strand.
TGCAACATTTCATCACCAATGTCCCAAGTGTCCCTCCTCCCCACCCCACACCGGCTTGTGCTCTAGACAGGCTTTCTACTTCCCTCATTCAGTCACATTTTGTTATGATGGTTCTCAGGGTAATTATTTCTCTGACTGCATCCATCACTCTCTGTGGTGAGCTTCATGTCATGAGCTGGACCTTCCAGTCCTCCTCTCTTTTGTCTCTGAGAATCATTGCACAAATGTTTTTTATTTTTCTCAAAACCCATAGATGAGTGAGACCGATCTGTGTCTATCTCTCTCCCTCTGACTTATTTCATTCAGCTTAATAGATTTCATCGACATCCATGTCTAGGAAAATTTCATGACTTCGTCTCCTGACAGATGCATAATATTCCTTTGTGTGTGTGTGTGTGTGTGTGTGTGTGTGTGTGTGTGTGTGTGTGTGTGTGTGTGTGTATGTACCACAGTTTCTTCAGCCATTCATCTATTGAGGGACATCTAGGCTGTTTCCAGAGTCTGGCTATTGTCTATGGCCATACCACCCTGAATGCGGCCGATCTCATCTGATCTCGGAAGCTAATCAGGGTCGGGCCTAGTTAGTACTTGGATGGGAAGCCTGAAATAGTTTTGAAAAACATTTGGTGTGAAATTTTAAGCTACTTTAGTGATGATTTATTCTCATTTTACATAAGAAAAGTAGATACTAAGGGTTTGTCAAGTGCTTTACATATTAAATATTTTCAACTCAGGACTGTATGGTTGACAATTTTTTTTTTTTTTCGGTTTTTGGGCCACACCCGGCGTTGCTCAGGGGTTACTCCTGGCTGTCTGCTCAGAAATAGCTCCTGGCAGGTACAGGGGACCATATGGGACATCGGGATTCGAACCAACCACCTTTGGTCCTGGATCGGTTGCTTGCAAGGCAAACACTGCTGTGCTCTCTCTCCGGGCCCGGTTGACAATTGCATAATAGCTTGAAATATAAGTTTTGGCTTACGTAATTTGAAACATTTCTAGATTTTTCTTTGTAAAAAGAGCTTTTGATCTAATGGGATCTGGATGAGGGGAATACGTTCAAAATGAACAATTATTAAAATTAAATTATTAAATTAAATTATTTAAAATTGTTTTATTATTAAATTAACAATTACTAAAAACAATTATTAAAACAATTAACAATTATCAAAAGATGTTAGCTTTCTTTAAGCATAATATCTTCCTCTACTAATAATAACAGGTTAGCCCAGCTCTGGCTTAGCCTCCAGCTCCCGTGGCTGCTTCCCCCGGATCAAGGCCTCTCCCAGGAGCTGACCCCAGCTGTCTGCCTCAGGGGCAGCCCCCCTCCCAGCTTGCTTGCTCGCTGCCCGCAGCATGAACCTCTTCCGATTACTGGGGACCTCATCACCATCTTGGCTGGCCTGGTTCACACAGAACTATTCTCTCTTAAGATGTCGTCCATCTCGACATAAGGGGAGTCCTAAAGGGGAAGAAGCTGAGTCTCCAGCCTAGCCCAGGGCCTCGCCTTCCCCCTGGCAGCACAGCAGCCAGCGATCAACGATGACTTGTCGACCTACTGGAGCCTTTGCAACCCCCAAGGGGGACATTTGAAAGAACCAACCTCTCCCCGTGACCCCCTCCTGCAGGCTTTCAGGGGGCAGTGGAGGACCCACCAGTGTTTATTTACCTTAATTATGGTTTTGTTTTTTAAATACAATTTTAATTGAATACAGTTAAAAAAATTGTTGACTGAGTTTCAATCATACAATATTCAACACCCTTGTACATTTTCTACAACCAATGTCCTCAGTTTCCTTCCCACCCTCTTTCCTGCCCTCTCCCCAGCCTGCCTCAAAGGGCAGACATTTCTCCTCTCTCTCTCTTTTCTCTCTCTCTCTTTCTCTCTCCTCTCTCTCTCCTCTCTCTCTCCCCTCTCTCTCTCTCTCTCTCTCTCTCTCTCTCTCTCTCTCTCTCTCTCTCTCTCTCTCTCTCTCTCTCTCTCTCTCTCACCTTTTTCCCCCTTTAGACACTGTGGTTTGCTATATTGTTACTGAAAGGGTATCACTTTATGAGAATCACATTTTGAGAAAATCACCTTCTGTCAAACTAGGTTTTTTATCATTATTTTTTAATAGAAATTGCATTTATTATTTTTTATAAAATTTTATTTTGACCAAAGTGTATTACATCTTTCACAGTAATATTTTAGGTACATATTAACATTGAATCAGGGCCATTCCCACCACAAAAGTTGTCCTCCCTCCTCTCCCGTTTCCAGTATGCATCCCATATCCCCTTCCCTTAACCCCAGGCTGCTAGTATAAGTGATTCCCTCTGTGTCTAGCTTGTTGCAGGTTGGGTATCGATTCTGTTGTCATTGGCTTTAGATTTGGTGTTTAAGTCCGATCATTTTTATTACTACTTAGTCATCATACAACTGTTTGGTCTTGATACTCTCCATTATTTCCCCCTCAATTCAAGAGGTGGAAAAAGATGGTTCAAGTTATGTGGTTCTGTTTGAAGAGAAGAAAAGAAATAAAATGGGGTAAATATCAAACAAGCCAAAAATGAGCAGAGTCCTTCTAGAGGCTCTAAACATTGGTTTGAGAGAAGAAAGGGAAAAAAGAAGAGAAACACCACAATCCAAAAAGAAAAATAGGGTCTTCCCTCCCTCACAGCTGGAAATCCTTCTCAAATGAAGTCATTTCATTGCCAATGAGTTCTTTTCTAGTCAGTTTTCTTTTGTACTTTTCCTAGAATATCAGTGTGACATAAGAGAAACTTTGTACTTCAAGCAGTGTTCTCCCTTGAACAGATATCTCTCTTGCCCATTTCTATGCTTGCCTTTTTCCACTCTAGGAAAGTCTGTGTTCTTGTGAACACATTTCTTTCTTTCTCCTCACATTTTATTCACACACGAAGAAAACTTGTCTCAGCAAACATTTGGAAATGATTGAGAGCAGGCCTCAATGTTGAATATAGGTGTCTCTTAAGAGCTGTCTCATTGGGTTGAGGTTGTTTGAGAAGGTTAACAAGGACCCTTTACCATTCCCTTAAGGACCTCAAATAGGGTCTGGAGCCATAGCATAGTGGGTAGAGCATTTGCCTTGCATTATGCCAACCCAGGTTCAATCCCTGGCATCCCTGAGCCTGTGAGGAGCATTTGTCTTCATTCAATTTCTTTGTCTCTTTTTTTTGTTTTGTTTTTTTGTTTGTTTGTTTTTGGGCCAGACCCAGTGGTGCTCAATAGTTATTCCTGATCTGTGTTCAGAAAAATGCTTCTGGTAGGCTTGGGGGGCCAAATGGGATGCCAGGAATCAAACTCAGGTCTGTCTCAAGTGAGCCATGTGCAAGGCAAACACACACTGTGCTATCTCTCTGGCCCCCCAATTTCTCTCCTGCTCTTTTTGTTGCACTAGTAGTTATTCAGTTGTATGTTGCATAGTCTACATATATTTGTTGGGCTTTCTTCATTTTTTTTCTTTTGGTTGATTTCTTCTTTTATACTATTGTGGTCTGAAAAGATGCTCTATATTACTCCCACTCTCAAAATCTCATTGACACTTGCTGTGTGTTCCAGTAGATAGATGCTCTATCTACTTGGTAGTATTGCATGTGCATCTGAAAGAATATCTGCTCTACAAAGTCTTGGAAATGCTTTGAAAATATCTACTCAATCCATCTCTAATTTATCAGATGAGGCTATTGCTTTGCTTTTTTTTTTTTTAAATATGGAACTCTTCACAAATTTGTGTGTCATCCTTGTGCAGGGGCCTTGCTAATCTTCTCTGTATCGTTCCAATTTTAGTATATGTGCTGCTGAAGCGAGCACAGGCTATTGCTTTTCTTTTCTTTCTTTTTTTTTTTTTTTTGTTTTGTTTTGTATTGGTTTTTGGGTCACACCCAGCGTTGCTCAGGGGTTACTCCTGGCCATCCGCTCAGAAATCGCTCCTGGCAGGCACGGGGACCATATGGGACACCGGGATTCGAACCAACCACCTTTGGTTCTGGATCGGCTGCTTGCAAGGCAAACACCACTGTGCTATCTCTCCGGGCCCAGTCTATTGCTATTCATTGATTTTTTTTCCTTTTTGGTCTGACTTCTCCATTCATAAGTAGGGCATAAAAGTGCCTTCTAAAATAATGTTGGGGTCAATAATTGTGTTCTTTATAATTATTTTATGTACTTTTGATCCTATATTTGGTGCATACTATTATTATGTTAATGTATATTATATCATCTTGATGTAGTTTATATTTCTATAAGTGCTATCTTTGTTCCTTGTTACTTCTTTTTGTTAGAAGCCCATTTTATTTAATACAAATTTTGGTTTGTTTTTATAATACACCTAGCTGCTGTCAGGGCTTACTACTGAGGGCTCTGTGCTCAGAGATTACTCCTGGCAGGCTCAGGGGATCTAAGGAGTGCCAGGGACTAAACCCAGGTCTGCCACATACAAGGCAAGCACCTTACCCACTCTGTTAGCTCTCTGGCCCAATGTGTCACTTTCTATCAGTATTAGTTTGCTGATGCATTTTTCAGGAATACCTACTATGCACATACCAATAGCAAAATTTCAACATATCTTTTTTTATTTAGACACTGTGATCTACAAAGCTTTGAATAACAGGATTTGGGGCATTCAGTGCTTCACCTCCAAAGCCACCACCAACAAAACACTTTGAAAACAGAAATTAATATTACAATACTGTTGCTATAACAGATTTTAAAACTTAAAAACCATATGTTTTATATAGTAATCTCTTCATAAAAATGGCCCCCTATATTCAACTTTATTGAATCAACTTTAGGTGCACTATATAAACATATGTACATGTTGACATGTATGACTTCTACAGAGTCAGAGTTAGTACCTCCATCAACCCACATCATGATTTCTATGTGTAGTGTGAGAATAATCCCAAATTCTTATTTCTCAGCTGGAGATGCTAAAAGAATGAGGCTTTTGCCACCCCCAGACTGCTTCCTCTGTGCTCTCAGCCACTGGCTGCATTGGTCTATGCTGCTCCATAGAGAATCTGCCTAATATGCAAACCCTGTGGGTCTGCTCTATCTTTAGAAAGCCTTGAGTGGGCTATTTTTTCCAACTGGATTTTTATCCTGTCTTTCTCCTTCGAGCTGTGTTGTATTTTCACACCTTCCAGAAAATGGTGGATGGCCTTTTCATCCTCCTTGTTCCTCAGTAGAACATTGCCATAATGTAGGTGGAATCTTTGTTCGTCTACGGGAGTTAGTGCTTTTCTTTGTTCTTCTTGGAAGTAATGCTTTGCTTTGGTGTGCTGACCTGCTTCTGAGTAGAGTTCACCGAGGTAGAGGCAGACACAGGGAAGATCTTCATCCAGCTCATGAGCTTTCTTTAAATGATATATAGCTTTTTGAATTAATTCATTTAAGTCATCTCTATTCCCAAACATTGGCCGCTTTGTCATCTGGAGGACTTCACCCCGGTATTTGAATCCAATACGGAAATGCTCCTGGGCCTTGTTTGGGGTAGACTGCAAAGTCTTCACAGAGTCTTCTTTCCTTTCACAAAACTTTGCTGCAGCTTGAGGCATTTCAGAGGTCTTTGGAGCTTCCTTCGGGGCCTCTTCAACTAACTTAGCTCTTTCACCCCCATTCCTGCTTTTCAGTTTTAAAACAACTTTAAGATCTTCGCTATCAGGATTCAGTTTAATGGCTTGGTGCAGAAGGGCAATGACATTTACAGGTGTTGGCTCATCACTTAGGCGATAAGTTGCAATGGCCAGTCCACTAGTATATTCAGGGTCATTCGGGTGCTTTTCCAGATTCTTCTCAAAGCATACCATTGCCCTTTCAGTTTGCCACTTTCCACTCTTAAGCAGTGTCCACCCTTCCTCACAGTTCAGCTCAGGACACTCAATGCTATAGGGGTTAGAAAACTTCTCACACACCTGTTTCACCTTGTCCACGTAAGCCTGAGCTTCTGGGAGTCGGCCCAGGTGGTAGTAGACCCAGGCGTAGTTTCCCCAGGTGACCAAGTTTCTGACCTCTGCTTGGTCAGCGTGCTCCTGCCGGGTGGACTCTTCAGCTTGCTTCAAGCATTCCAGGGCGGCCTCGTTCTGACCATCTAAGTGTTTGATGTAGGCCAGCATGTTGTACATTGTGCCTCTGAACTTGGGGTATAAAGATTCAATCTGCTCATTCACTCTCTCTTCCAGGTTCTCTGGGATGATCTTTTCCTCAAATAAGTTCCATGTGAAGTGGCATTTTAGCTGAGGAAGGATTTCCTCCAAAGACTTGTTAGCCTCGCTATGAAAAACAAAACGAAACAAAACAAACAAACAAAAAAAAAAAAAACGGTTACTGTGATGTAAACTTGCCAAGCACTGCAGCTCATGATACAATTTTAGGGTAATTTGGTGCCCAGATATCTAGTCTAGTATTTGTTCTGTGCATATATTGAGGGTTTTCTCAGAGGGACCAACATCTGAATGCATAGACTAAGCACAAGACAGGAATAAATCCTGAACTCTGAATGGTATGGGCCAAAGGCAAAAACAAAATAAACAAAACAAAACAAAAAAATAGGTAAAATGGCCCTTTGTAAGAATTGTTTCCTGGAGCCGGAGAGACAGCACAGCGGTAAGGCCTTTGCCTTGCATGCAGAAAAACGGTGGTTCGGGGCCGGGCGGTGGCGCTAGAGGTAAGGTGCCTGCCTTGCCTGCGCTAGCCTTGGACGGACCACGGTTCGATCCCCCGGTGTCCCATATGGTCCCCCAAGCCAGGAGGAACTTCTGAGCGCATAGCCAGGAGTAACCCTTGTGCGTCACAGGGTGTGGCCCAAAAACCAAAAAAAAAAAAAAAACAACAACAAAAAAAAAAGAAAAACGGTGGTTCGATTCCCGGCATCCCATATGGTCCCCCGAGCCTGCCAGCGGCAATTTCTGATTATAGAGCCAGGAGTAACCCCTGAGCACTGCCAGGTGTGACCCAAAAACAAAACAAAACAAAAAGAATTGTTTCCTCCTATTTCCTACTTAAAGTAATAAAATGTTTCAAGGAAAAAAAATTTCTCCTCACTGTGAGCTGGTTTGCACTTTCAATAAACATTAATGCCCATAAAACTGTTTTATTCTGGGGGGAAGGGTGAGGCCACCACACCTGACATTGCTCAGGTTTACTCCTGGCTCTGCACTCAAGGATTGAGGAATTATATGGGGTAGTCAAACCCAGTTCAGCCACAAGCAATTCAAGTGTTCTATCCACTATACCATCACTCCGGTCCCTGGGAATAGTTTTCTTGAGTCTAATTCAATCAATCAAACTTTGTGCCACTCCTCCAAGCCTTTCTCATCGGCACTCTCAAAGATTTCTGAAAGTTCTGGCAACCTGAGGGCTGTACACTGGTAGTAGCCTCAGACATAAGCTGCCCAAACCAAGCAATGCCCTCTCATTCTATAAGCTAAAGGCCAACTCATTAATTTATAAGCACCACAAATGACACTCATCAAACTACAATGAAGGGGCCGAGTGGTTGCGAAAGTGGTAAGGCATCTGCCTTGCCTGAGCTAGCCTAGGCCGGACCACGGTTTAATGCCCTGGCATCCCATATGGTCCCTCAAGCCAGGAGCGATTTCTGAGCGCCTAGCCAGGAGTAACCCCTGAGTGTCACCATGTATAGCCCAAAAACCAAACAAACAAACAAACTACAATGAAGATCAAGGGCGATAAGTGCTTTCATTTCACTGACCTCATGATCTGCTTCTCTTAGACAAGATGTGTTCCAAGCTGGTTTCTTCCTCAGAAATTCTGGGACAGGTCAAGCAGATACTGAAGGAGCAATATAAAGGAGAGAGGGCAGTCCAGGAGCATCAGGTGATCCTTTCTACCCATCTCTGAATGGTTGCCTGTCAAAAGTGGAAGAGGAAGTAGAAAGTGAAATTAATTAATAACTGAGAGAAAGAAAAACAAAGCAAAAGTCTAAGACGGATCTCAGGTGAGTCAGTTGAAATAGATTGTCTAAATGAGTCTGAAATTGCAGGTTGACCGTAAATGATGGGTTGCCCAGAGACCAGTGATGGGCCCCAGGGAATTGCACTGTCGGTGCCACACCCAGTGGTGCTCACAGCTTACTCATGGCAGAACTCGGCACCGATCATATGTGTGGTAGGGATAATACCCAGCGGGTTGCATGCAAAGCATCTTACCACTATGCTATCTCTCTGATCCTGTGCTTTCAATTTTGAAAGAGTAATAATATCCTGAGAGATTTCCATTGACATTGTTTTTTGGGCCGCACCCAACTGTGCTCAAAAATATTCCTGGCTCTGGGGCTGGAGCAGTGGTGCAAGCGGTAGGGCCTTTGCCTTCAATGTGCTAACCTAGGATGGACTGCAGTTCTATCCCCCAGCATCCCATATGGTCTCCTAAGCCAGGAGCAATTTCTGAGCACATAGCCAGGAGTAACCCCTAAGCCTTCCTCTCTGCTGAATGCAATGAATTCATCTATAACAAAAAGTTCCTTTACAGTATTGAAGAACCAGTCGCACCTGTCTATGTGTCATATTATTGTACTTCCTATTCTTTTGGGGGAGGGCTACAGGGGCTCCTAGGCAGTGTCAGGTGACCCAAGGGCTGAGGATGTGGTGCTGTTCAGATCTGCAGGGCAGGGGATATGCAGGATAGCCCAGTAGTGCTCGGGGGTCTCCAGGACTGCATTTGGTGATGCTCAAAGGGACATATGGTGCTGGGAATAGAACCAACCAGACAGTAGTCTGTACTGGCTCTCAGTCCCTTCTAATTTTGTTTTCTAGCTCAAAAAGTATTCATGGATTAGACATTGCTACTAATTAATAAATACTATGGTGTTCCCAATAGTTGAATATTGTTATAATGAAAAACAATCTTCATAATCAATTATGCACATTAAATGTTATAAAACTGCAAACAGAAACAATGTAGACTTAAAACAGCTGAGCCAAACACTACAATAGAAGAGCTTCCTAGTTAAAAATATAAATAAATAGGGGCTGGAGTGATGGCATGGAGGTAGGGTGTTTGCCTTACATGCAGAAGGACAGTGGTTCGAATCCCAGCATTCCCATATGGTCCTCAGAACCTTCCAGGAGCGATTTCTAAGCGTAGAGCCAGTAGTAACCCCTGCATGCTGCCGGGTAAGACTCAAAAACCAAAAGTAAACAAATACGTAAAAAAATAAATAAGAAGAAATGGTAGGGCCGAAGAGATAGCACAGCAGTAGGGTGTTTGCCTTGTACATAGTCAATCCAGACGGACGGTGGTTCATATCCTGGCATCCCATATGGTCCCTGTGTCTGCCAGCAGGGATTTCTGAGTGCAGTGCCAGGAGTTCCTGAGCACAGCCAGCATGACCCAAAAACAAACATAAATAAATAAATAAAAGGCTCAAAAAGTACCAAACAAAATAAACCCAAACATGCACATCATAAGACTGAACTGTAATGTGAAAAACTAAATCTATGGGGTCACAGCAATAGTACAGTGGTTGGGACTCTTGCCTTACATGGAACTGATCTGGATTGGATTCCTGACATCCCATATAGTCTTTGGAAGCCCATCAGGAGTGACTCCTGAGCGAATTAGGAATAATCCCTGAGCATCACCAGGTCTGACCCAAAAATAGAAAAGTGAAACGTAAGCTATAAGCAGAATACACTAATCATCTAGTGGGAAATGAAATATATACAAAGGAACCACTCCAGGATTATCTTCTGATTATTCCAGAGCAACTATGCAGAATAGGAATGGCAGGTGTATTCGAAATTCTGATAGTAGGGACCAAAGAGATAGCACAGTAGTAGGGCGTTTGCCTTGCAAGCAGCTAGCCCAGGATGGACTCCGGTTCAATTCCCAGCATCCCATATGGTCTTCCCAGACCACCAGGAATGATTTCTGAGGGCAGAGCCAGGAGGAACCTCTGAGTGCCACCTGGTGTGGGACAAAAACAAACAGGGGCCCTAGATATAGCACAGTGGTGGGGCGTTTGCCTCGCATGCAGAAGGACGGTCGTTCAAATCCCAGCATCCCATATGGTCTGCTGGTGGCGATTTCTGAGCGTAGAGCCAGGAGTAACCCCTGAGGGCTGCCGGATGTGACCCAAATAAAACAAAAAAAAATTCTGATAGTAGAAGAAATAATTAAGAGCCTCACAGGTGAATAAAAATTAAAGCAAGGGGCCCGGAGAGATAGCACAGCAGCGTTTGCCTTGCAAGCAGCTGATCCAGAACCAAAGGTGGTTGGTTCGAATCCCGGTGTCCCATATGGTCCCCTGTGCCTGCCAGGAGTTATTTCTGAGCAGACAGCCAGGAGTAACCCCTGAGCACCGCCGGGTGTGGCCCAAAAACCAAAAAACCAAAAAAAAAAAAAAATTAAAGCAACGAGCTGGAGTGATAACACAGCAGTAGGGCATTTGCCTTGCACGCAGCTGACCCAGGACAGACCTGGTCTGTGCCATACAGTGGTGCGATTTCTGAGCACATAGCCAGGAGTAACCCCTGAGCATCACTGGGTGTGCCCCCCCCCAAAAATTAAAGCAAGTCATTATTACCCAATTGGTCTTGCAAAAAATTAAAGCATCTTATAACAATGAAAAACATATTACCTAGGAGTTGGTAAGACACCAGAATCATATTATTCAGAGTTTGGGAATGAAAATGTGGCTCGAATGTGAATCAAATGTCTAATCCATGTTTCTAACAGGTCACAGTATAGAGCATCACTGTTCGGGGTCACGCTCTGATTACACACTCTGTCTTCGAAAGCATCCCAGGACGACCATCGTCCCCCAAATATGACAAACTTGGGGTATTTTTTTGATGGGGGTCACACCCGGTTGTGCTCAAAAATACCCTGGCTCTGAGCTCACGGATCACTCCTGGTGGGGCAAAGGAAATCAACTCTATGGAGTGCTGGGGATGAGTCCCTCTTGGCAACATGCCAAGGGAGTAGCGTACCTGCTGTTCTATCACTGGAGCTTGTCTGTGTAGGAGAGCATGGCTTTCTGCTTTGTGGCAGTTTTCCTGCAGCAGGCTTCAGGGAACAGAAATTGAAAGTGGAAAATGAAACCAACAGCATTCTGGAGGAAACCAAACAGAACAGGAGCCACGAGAGACTTTGAGGGAATGAGTCAACTTCCAGAAAGTGCATGGGGCTGATTTTGGACTAGCTGACATCAAGGGAGCCCAGCTCGGAGAAGGAGCCTCCCTAGACAAGGCTCCAGCCTCATGAAGGCAGTGTCTGATGATGAAATCATATGAGGGGGGAAAAACACGAAGCAAATGAAGCAAAAATTAACATGTAAATGATAAATCCATGCTTATGGTGGGAGGGGAAAGGGAGTGAGAAAAGAAGGTGGTGAAATAAATGGTGAAAGATGGGATTAGCTTTTTTGGTTTGTTTTTCTTTTGGCAAGGACACGCATGGTGAGGCTCAGAAACTATTCCCAGCATTGTGCTTGGTGACACTCAGGGCACCATGCTCTGCAGGGCTTGGAACCCAGGTCTCCCCACATGCAAACCATACCCTCCACTTATTGAGCTACCTAACTGGCCCCAGTATTCACTTTTATTGGTGAATTTAATGTAGTTTATACACATGTTGATTTGTAATAACACACATTTGAAACATCATAATTTATGGCACAATGTGACTTCAGAAATAGTGCGAGCTGCTAAATGAATAAATACATGGTTTATTCATTGTCCTCCAATGTCAGTCTACATGGCTATGAAACCAGTCCATTAACCTATGACATGGACCATCCTTCCCTAAAACAAAAGGTACACGCTCTCATTCTTTTTTTTTTTTTTTTTGGTTTTTGGTTTTTGGGTCACACCCGACGGTGCTCAGGGGTTACTCCTGGCTGTCTGCTCAGAAATAGCTCCTGGCAGGCACAGGGAACCATATGGGACACCAGGATTCGAACCAACCACCTTAGGTCCTGGATCGGCTACTTGCAAGGCAAACGCTGCTGTGCTATCTCTCCGGGCCCCATGCTCTCATTCTTTTCACAAATTCTATTATGTATTTATCAAGGCTAATATATTAAAGTATAAAAAATTACTGGAATTGGAACCTAAAAAAACTGTAGGCTTTGTGTTGTTTTATTGGGATTTGCGTTTGAGAAAACTCTAGGATAGAAATGCTTAAGTCTCTGGCGAAGGGGAGATGTTCTCTCTTTTTTTTTTTTTTTAATAACTGAAACCCAACTACAAACATGTTTGTAATCATACTTAAAAAAACTTTTTTTGCTTTTTGGTTTTGGGGCTCAGGTGTTACTCCTGCTATGTGCTCAGAAACTGCTCTTGGCTTGGGGGACCATATGGGACCTGGGGGATCGAACTGAGGTCCGTCCTGGGTCAGCCGCGTGCAAGGCAAACACCCTACCACTGCGCTATTGCTCTGGACCCCTAGAGATATTATTATTTAAAAAAAGATATTATTTTTTTTTTAAATAAAAGTCTTCCTAAGGAAGGGTCTGGCTTCAGAGATGTGCTGCTCTCTGCGGCAGTGCTGACTCACCCTCCAGACCTGGATCTGGCCGGTGCCTAGATGTGCTGCTGCCTCTGCCCTCTGGCCACTGAGCTCACATGAGTATGCTCCTTGCACTTGGAAAATAGAAACCGCTCCCTGCTGGCCAGGTTTCTATTTGGAGAAAATAAAACCTAGATAGTGAGAGCTCTAATTACTCTGGTTGTCACAGCCAGTCATGAGTCTCTGATCTAGAGCAGCACTTCTCAAACTGTTTCTACTTATGACTCCTTTCAACTCCAGAAATTCATGACCCCAGATACATGGAATACAAATAAAACATTTATCGATAATAAATACATTCATTTTAAAACATATATATATATTTTTTTTTTGTTTTGGGGGTCATACCTGGTGGTGCTCAGGGGTTACTCCTGGCTCTTGGCTCAGAAGTCACTCTTGGTAGGCTCGGGAGCCCCTTTAAAACATATATATATATATATATATATATATATATATATATATATATATATACATATACATATATATACATATATATATATATATACACATATATATATATATACATATATATACATATATATATATAAATTTTTTTGTGGCTTTTGGCCCACACCCGGCGATGCTCAGGGGTTACTCCTGGCTGTCTGCTCAGAAATAGCTCCTGGCAGGCACGGGGGACCATATGGGACACCGGGATTCGAACCAACCACCTTTGTCCTGGATCGGCTGCTTGCAAAGCAAACACCGCTGTGCTATCTCTCAGGGCCCATATTTTTAAGATTTTTCTCATACCCTCGAGATTCAGGGATCATGTCTCATAGGACCATGACCCACAGTTTAAGAAGTTAAGTAATGGGGCCGGAGAGATAGCATGGAGGTAAGAAAGGCGTTTGCCTGTCATGCAGGAGGTCATCGGTTGGAATCCCAGTGTCCCATATGGTCCCCCGTGCCTGCCAGGAGCAATTTCTGAGCCTGGAGCCAGGAATAACCCCTGAGCACTGCCGGGTGTGATCCAAAAACCACACACACACACAAAAAAGAAGTTAAGTACTTGGGAACAAGCCTAGGATTATCCCACCAGAGGTTCCCATATTATTTTGGTATACAGGCCCTCTTGCAGAACAATCTTTTCACGCCCCCCAAATATGCTTTATTTAAGAAAAATAACAGAAATCACCCCCAGTAGCACTCAAGGGACTACATTTAGTGTCCCCAGGTAGTATTGCCTTCTTTGGGGAAGACTTTTTGAAAATTCTAGACCCTCATGGGGACTGGAGCAATAGCATAGTGGTGAAGCATTATTGGCCTTGCATCTGACCAACTCAGGACAGACTCCAGCTAGTATCTTGATATCCCCATATGGTCCCTGAGCCTGCCAAGAGCAACTTTTGAGTGCAGAGCCAGGAGTAACTCCTGAGCTCCACCAGCTGTGACCCAAAAACCAAAAAAAAAAAAAAAAAGAAAATTCTAGACCCTGGCATAAGGGAGGGAGGACCTTATTTATTCTTTCTGGAATGACAAAATCCCCTTAGATAACTTCATTAACCTCACATTAGTATCAATGCTTGTTCTCTTGTTGTTATTGGTCACCAGCAGGATTAGCATCACCCGGGAAATGGCTAGAAATCCCAGTTGCTAAGCTCCACCCTAGGAAAAATGAGAAATTCTTAAAATGGAGCCAACCAATCTGTATTTATGAACCTTTCAGAAAATACTAATACATTCTCAAGGTTGTTTAACACTTTAGGTTTCTCAAGGGTAAGTTCCAGAAAAAGTCACTTTTGTAGAGAAAGTCTTGCTAAGACTTGCTGCACCGAGACAACCTCCAAAACACAGTCACAACTAGATGTATACCTAAAGTTATCTTCCAAATGAACTTCTACATTTTTATATACTTCCCTATTTCAACTTTTAGGGGGTTTTCAGGTCACACCCAGGGGTGCTCAGGGGCTACTCCTGGCTCTGTACTCAGAAATTACTCTTGATGGGTTCAGGGAACCATATGGGCTAGAGGGGATCAAACCTAGGTTGGCTATGTACAAGGCATACATTGTACTATTTTTCTGGCCACACCTATTTCTATTTCTTTCTTTTTGGGGGGAGGGCATCCTGACTGGTGCTCAAAGATCACTTCTCGTGGGGCTCAGGTGTTGCAACTTCTGTATAAGGAATCTTAGTCCAGAGCCCAGGACAAAGGATGGGCACTAGGCTCAAAAAGCCTTTGCTTGCCTGTACCCACAATTGCATGAGATGCTTAGGAAAAGGGGATATTGCTAGAGGTCACGGCATAAATTCGTCCCTCTCATTGGAGACATAGTATCCTAACATCCTAAGGACATCTCTCAGAGTCCTTCTAAAGACCACCAAGATTTCTGTCCATCAACTGTTCCTACTTACCAAGCAAATGTGCTGAGGCCTGGTTATTCCAGGCTTCCTAATCAGTATAAGAATGCTATAGGTCAGGAGAAAAGAATGTGAAAATTACTGAAGAATCAGGGCATCTGGCTCTGAGCCACATGGTTTTCAAGATAATCTTTACAACAAAACAAAACCCAATGTAGGCATGCAGTAAACAGCCACACAAGAGATCCTCCCTGAAAAGTGGAACTGGGCATTCAAGCCACAAAACTGATTCTGAAGACTTGTGAGACTTTGGGAAATTAGAGTATTGTTAAATCCTAGGCCAAAAGTAAGTGGTGTCTCTGGTAAAGCTCAATAAGTATGTAATCATTGTATTAAAGAGGATGTTGGGGCTAGAGAGATAGTGAAAAGTTCGAAAGTCCTAATTTAGTTACCCGGCGCAGAGAAATGAAGAGGCGTATGAGTTCCAGCAGATGCTTTAAAAAGTGCTTTTAATACTGACCATTATGAATGGTCAGGGTCTATGAATTCCCACCAGAATCAAAGACCTCGTGGGTCCCTCGTTACCCCCTTATATAGGATGGGAAGTGGGAGGGGAAGAAGAGTCCTTGAGGGCTGGACTTCCGCTACGATAACACCAATGATTCGTGAGGTAGGGGTAGAGGTGGGGCCGAGGCAGTGACGACTTCCTTAAGGGTGGAGCCAAGGTAGTGACGACTTCCTTAAGGGGCAGGACACCCGCCAAGGTTGGTGGGGGGGGGGCTGATTTCCCTTTTCAATCCCCACTTCTTGTACTGGAGGCTTCTAATCCTAGAAGCCAATGTGATTTTGGGGCCTTTACTTTCTGATATTACTGGTCATAATTATTTGCATGAGCTAACCCTGCATGGGCCAATGGCTACCAGAAGTAAAAAGGCTTAGGAGGGGCCCCAGTAGGAGTATTAGATAGGGGAGAATTCCATGCCATAAAGACCATAAGGGACCATTTAATAGCTTTGTATCTTGGCCAGCTACTCTTGATGGTGCTTGATTTTGTTTTACACATTTGAAATTAACTTTTGTGAGAGTTTGTTATTTCTGTTTAGCCCTGCTAGTTTTGCTTTTCCAGTTACCAATTTTCCTGCAACTTCTGAGCCCTACCAGTAGAGTGCTCAGACCTAGGAGTGCCTAAGAAATGTATGCTAGGCAGAGGGATGGGCTCTGTTCCTGGGATGATGTTAATGTTGGGGAGCACTAATGCTGGGATGCATAAGCCAAATTTTTACCACATATTTATATCCGTTTCGGAGGTAAATACCCTGGGCTAGAGGGATCAGGCAGGACTTTTGAGCACTGAGTACCTTCTACCTGACCCAGGTTTACAGATTTGGTGCTGTTATGAGTAGCAAACAGAAGATTTAAAGCTAAACGGGATTACCTTTTGACATAAGTACAGCTAGAAGAAGCAAAGGTTAGATTACCTAGTGAGACAGGGACAGCCAGAGGCCAATTTCCCCCACCCCCAAGAGGGAGTTAAAGGCTGAGGTTTTGCTTTACACACCCATTCCGGCTCCCCCAAACACACACATGGGAAGTAGAGGACCGGAGGTAAGCAGTTCGAGCCCTTCCTTAGCAAGTGCCAGGGAGAGCATTTTCAGAGTTAGTGAGTGCATTAGGGCTGAAGTGTGCCCGCCGGACCCGTATCTTGAGAGGATTCTCAGTGTGCTTCACTTTTCAGGTTTTAGATGGAAGGCGTGAACCCAGGAAGCATGCAGTTCACCTTGACAGCAGTTCTTCTCACATAGGCTGTGAATTCCACAACGAAAATAAGGAGGTTTCTGCTTTCTTTTCTTCATTTCTGCAACTTAAACAGCTGTTGGGGTAGAGAGCCCTAAACTTCAGTTGCCTTTCCTGCACTGGGTCAGACAGAGATGAAGAAATTTTATTTTTATTAATGACTGTTTTACTTTTTAACATTACCAAGAGAAGCATAATTTTTGCAACCTGCTTTAACCTCTGGGATAGATAGGCATAATGTTATTCTTAGTAGTTAACTTGGCTTATTAATTTCTGCGGCCTTTATTTTCCCCTTATAGTTTTTTTTTTCTTTGATGACCATTTTGCTTTAGAGATTTCATTACCCTAGAAGTTATTAGAGGGAACGTGGTCGAAGATCAATCTTCTGTAGCTACTTCAGGCTGACAGGGGACTGCAGTTTCAATCTCTAGATAGGGTGAAATCTCATATTTCCCTAAAGGAGCAGTTAACTGGTTTACTTTTACAGTTTTAACACCTGAAAAGGATTAGATTAATTATACAGGGGAATATTACTTAACCCACTCAGGCCTTGGAGCAGTAAATAGCACAACTTGAATGGCACAGCTGTTCTTATTGTCTGTAATGATAGCACAAATTAATTAACAGAAAACAAAGCATTATAGCATTATGAATAAACACAGTTTTGAGTTACTTCAGTTAGACTAACATTTGCATTTACAATTTATGATTTGGTTTAATACAACTAGTAAGAGCATTTTTACATAAGTTACTTCAAAGAAGTGGGTTTTAAATTAGGCCCACTAGAATTTTAATTAGCTACCAAAAATGGTTTTTCTCTCCACCTTTACCTTGTACCTTACCCGGTATTTGAATAACTTGGCTTTTTTCTTTGCACATATACAGCACTGTTGGAGAAATCTCCATCTGGGGCACCCCCATTACTTACAGAGCTTTTCTGAGGATAGGTTGTGGACACTGCAGGTTTTTCACAGTCACTCAGGTTTGGCTGATGAGTTGGTCGGTTCAGCATGAGGTTCTTCTGGCTGGGCATCTCACCCTCTGCAGGAATTTTTAGAGGTGACTTGTCTGTTCCACTCCTCTCCAGGTTTGGAAGAGACTGACCTCGAATTCTCTTCTGAGCTTGAGGGAGAGAGCAGGGCCCACTGGCTGTGATAATCTTCTAGGAAAATCTTCAATTTCCTTACTCAGGCCATTTATTTCAGTTTCTCGCCGGTGCCTGCTTGTCACACCGCCTCAACTCCAATTATTCCTCTGAAAGAGGGCTTTGGGGTTCCCTTACTAATTTTTTTTTGATTTTCTGTTTGCATGAGGACTACTCCCCATGCAGAGAGAAAAGCCATTTGCTTGTATTCTGTGCAAAGCAACATGATGCCATGACATAAATGGTACTAAAAGGTTCTGGGAGAAGAGAAAAAGCAAATATTACTTAAATTACTTAGATAATTTTAGAATTTTTTTTTTTGCAACGAAACATTTTATACATTTTTAAATAAAACCATGACCAATTTTATAAAACCTCCTGTGATACAAATATTAATGTTCTTGGTAACATATAATGAAAAATTGCAAAATAATATTTTAATTATGCTTAATTCTAAATATAGAAATTCACTTAGTTTTCTAAACAGAAAACACCAGGAATTTACATTACACAAATTAATGTTGAAAACCAGAAAGAATGAATACTTACTACTTTTGGTAGAACATGCTTAAAAACATTTACATTTTTTTTAACCTAGAGACATATTAATAATTATTTAGATTGATTATACACATTTTTATTACACATTTTTAATTTCTTTTACACCACTTTCCTTTTTGCATGCAAGGCAAACGCCCTACCATTCGGCTTCTTCTCTTTTTCCTTCCTTTTTTTTTTTTTTTTAAGCTTCGCCACTTATTCTTTTGCAGTGGTTCCGCTGCTAAAAATTTTCACGTGCACCGAAAAACAAACAAAAATAACAACAGTAATTTGCAACATTTTCTTATTAATTTTTTTAAGAAACCTTTAAGTTAGAAATTTAAATGCTTAAAAAAAATTTTTTTTTTTGACTTTCAAACCATTTGCTAGATTTTTCTTTGATATGTAAATGACCTACATTCCTCAGCCAGGTGAGGCTAGGAGGACAATAGTTTGCCCTGGGGCGTGGTGAATTTCTTCACCACGTGGTGAGTTAAAAAGCATTTTTTTTTTTTTTTCGGCTAGAAAAAAAACGGCCAGTTGCTCTTTTTGGCCTGAACGCATGGCAGGATAGTTGGGGAATTGCAAAGTTCAGAAATTCTCCAGGAAAATTTATTCCCGATGGCCATTTGAGAAATCTGGGATTTGCAATTTCCAACACCCCCCCCCCCCCCGCCAAGTCCCTAGCGTGGACCTTGTATGCGCCAGCTTCCTGGTTGGGTGGGGAGCGGGTTAGGCGGGTTTCGGGTGCCCTCTCGCCGCGCCGCGGGCGGTGGGGGTTGCGCGTTTCGCTGCTGGGACGACTGACGGGCGAGGGAGACCCGGGCTCACCGGCGGTCGGCCCCTTTCCCCAGGGGTCGGCCCTTGAGAGGGGGTCGGGCTTGCGTCCCGTGGTCAGACCAAAAAAAAAAACATAGAACACACAGACAAGAAACAGACAGACAAACAGACAGCGTGGCGCCACAAATAACCAAGCAAAATGCGTTCAAGTAATCTCTGCATTCCACAATAAATCCTAGACAGACAACTATGCCAATGACCAAGTTCTTGAGCTCCAAAAATCACAGACAGACAACCTCTTCAGCAGCTCGGAACGTCTTCCAGCTGCTCTTACTAAACCCCTGGGGTACCACCAGGGTCGTGACCTAAGCAGCCAAAGTTCGTCAACCTCTTGCCCATCTGGTATACGCATCAGATGGGGAACCACACACACCTGGAAACGCATCAGGTGGAAGATTCCTTAGTCACCCGGGGGGACTTTAACCCCCCTATGAAACAAAGTCTGCTTCTACTCGGTTTCCACATCGAGTAAAGAGCTTAAGCCACCACAAACTCAGACAGACATGAAGCAAAGCGCGCGCTTTCACACACACACATACACATCAGAACTCACCAGACACCTGTTCATAACTCCATGCCGGGAATGAGGACTCCTGGCTGGCTCGCCAAAATGAAAAGTTCGAAAGTCCTAATTTAGTTACCCGGCGCAGAGAAATGAAGAGGCGTATGAGTTCCAGCAGATGCTTTAAAAAGTGCTTTTAATACTGACCATTATGAATGGTCAGGGTCTATGAATTCCCACCAGAATCAAAGACCTCGTGGGTCCCTCGTTACCCCCTTATATAGGATGGGAAGTGGGAGGGGAAGAAGAGTCCTTGAGGGCTGGACTTCCGCTACGATAACACCAATGATTCGTGAGGTAGGGGTAGAGGTGGGGCCGAGGCAGTGACGACTTCCTTAAGGGTGGAGCCAAGGTAGTGACGACTTCCTTAAGGGGCAGGACACCCGCCAAGGTTGGTGGGGGGGGGCTGATTTCCCTTTTCAATAGCATGGAGGTAAGGCGTTTGCTTTACATGCAGAAGGTCGGTGGTTCGAATCCCGGCATCCCGTATGGTTCCCTGAGCCTGACAGGAGTGATTTCTGAGCATAGAACCAGGAGGAACTCCTGAGCGCTGCTAGATGTGACCCAAAAACCAAAAAAAAAATGTTTTTACATTAATTAATCAATTAATTAATGTGTCTAATAAGTACTATGCTTATATAGTGTATAAATACTTCAACTACATACATAATGCTAAGAATTACTCAAAGCATCTGGGATCCATAAAATATACAGAGACTCTTATCTTGATCATCAAGCAGGACAAAAAGACAAAAACTAGAATTTTTTAATTGATAGACATACTGTAATTTACAGTATTGTTAGTGATGGTTTCCCATTTACTTAATTCCAACACCACACCCATCGCCCATCTCCCTCCATGTCTCTAACAACCCTGTCTACACATACACACACACACTCACACACACACACACACACACACACACACACACACACACACACACCCCTGCTCTCTGTATTGTCTCCCCTAAATGGGCCATTGTATATGAATTCCTGAGAGCAGTAGTTGGTACATGATAAATGCTCAATTAAGGCTTAACTGCAGCCACCACAACCATCTGGGAATGAGAATTCACTCTTGGATCATGGGACATTCAACTGAAAGTGATCTATCCACACCCTCACCTGGGACTTTAACTACCATGTCAGCAACCATTTGGTGGCCATTTCAGATTCTCTTTTCCTCTTTCTTGCCCATAGTGAGCAGCCAGGATACTACCTCAGAGGAAGGATAAGAAGGGTTGCTTGTAAAGGGAGAGTTGTACACCCAAAAGAGCAACTGAGTTTAAACCAAACTCAAAATAGTTCAAAGCTGGGAGAAATCAAAGTTTGGGAATGTGTCCTAAAAGAAGAAAGATGCGCTGTTGTAAGTCTCACTGCTCTCAACAAAGAAACTCAAAAATAGAAATCCTACAGTAAAAAGGTTTATTTCTTGTTCCTGAAGTTACATGCAGGTGATGTTCCTGGAAAGCAGCAATTTTTCACCATGGAAAATCCACCAAGAAATTAAGGATGTGGATTCTTCTATCCTCTGGCTCTCCCATTCCCCACAACCTAGGCTAGAGGACATATACCCCCATAACCATGTTTTTTTTGGGGGGGGGACTACACCCAGTTACTCCTGGCTATGTGCTCAGAAATCACTTCTGGCTTGTGGACCATATGGGACGCCAGGGATCAACAGTTTGTCCTGGGTCAGCTGCGTGCAGGCAAATGCTCTACTGCTGCACCATCGCTCTGTCCCTCTCCCCAACCATCTTACCTTTGACTCCCACTCCAAGGAGAAGTAGGACATGGCCAACACACATGTCAGGAGACTAGACTGTGACAATCTCATGCAACAAAACAGGAGCCTTCATCTAGCTGTTTCTTTCCATCTTCTGCTCTTCTCCGACCTTCTTCCCAAACATTCCCAGCTTTCCTAGGAGAGAGTGCTCAGGGTAAAGGCTATCATTGTCCCTAACTCATGGACAGGTCACCAACTCATCACCAACTCATGGTAATGCCCTGTCTTCCTGACAGTCTGGATGTGACTTCTTGTGGTTGACTGATAAGGAGAAAACTAGATGCTAAGACGTAACTGTACATCTTGACAACATTAGCAAACAGACCCACATGAACAAAGGATCTTGACTCACAGAGGGTACAAAGCCATAGCAGTGATATTATGCTGCTGGCTGGGCTTTTTGAAAATTCATTTAGTTGGCTGGTTTGTGCATTGGGGTTAACACATTTTTTAACTGGGGGCAATTCCCACATGCAAATGTGGACTCAGTCTGCAAAGAGTGCTCTCTCTCTCTCTCTCTCTCTCTCTCTCTCTCTCTCTCTCTCTCTCTCTCTCTCTCTCTCTTTCCCCTCTATCTTTCTCTCTCTCTCTGTATTCTCCCAGAATACAAGCAAGGTAAGGGGAGGTACTGGGTTGGATCCCCTTCTCAGGAAGTTTGGGAGAAGTGCCTTTTGGTGTTATACCCCACTCAGGAAGGGCACACATCAGAAGTTTTGCACTCCTGTAAAAGAATTATTTGCCAGAAAGGCCCGCTTAGAGCAGTCAAAATCAGTTGACCCTTTCCGTGGATTGTTTGGCCATAATTCTAAACGTGGCTGTAATTATCTCTCTCTTTATTTTTGACCATTATTAGAAATCAGGCCTCTATATTTCTTTCTAACAAAGAAGCACAGTACAAATCCCGCCAAAAGTCTCCCACTGACCAGCTCTCTGTGATCTCTGCTACCTTGGCGCCAAGATCATGTTTTTTCCAAAACTTAGCTCAGGAGTAAAGCAATTTTCAGTTTTCCCCAAAGCTCTAAAACATTTCTCTCTCTTCCCACTTCCCTGAAAATTACCTGGTTTCTCCTGCTTACCCAAAACAAAGCAAACCCACAACAGAAACTGCTTTTCACCTTCAGTATCAGTTCTTTAATATGCAGATTTTAGCCATGGCCTTTCATTCTGTTTTCCTGACCATCTCCCACTTTCTTTGATCTCCAAAATTACACCCCGCATTCCAGAGCTTACCCCTTAAAAGTTACCCAGCTAGGGGCCGGGAAGGTGGCGCTACACGTTAGGTGTCTGCCTTGCAAGCGGATGGACCGCGGTTCTATCCCCCGGTGTCCCATATGGTCCCCCAAGCCAGGGGTGATTTCTGAGCGCATAGCCAGGAGTAACCCCTGAGCGTCAAACGGGTGTGGCCCAAAAACCAAAAAAAAAAAAAAAAAAAAGTTACCCAGCTCAAAAAATAAATTTGTCTTCGTATTTCTAGATGCAAGTCTCCATGCATTGTGTGTGGTAATTCATTTCTACAATAATGTTCCGTTTTTCCGCCATTTCGTGTTTCCACTCTCTCCCCGTGAAGGTTTCCCGGACTCCACGAAGAACCTACTTAGAGGCGCTGGCGTCTGCAGCATTTTGTTTTTTTGAGCCACACTCAGCTGTGCTCAGAAGTTACTCCTGGCTCTATGCTCTGTGTGCAAGGCAAAAATGCTCTATCCACTGTGCTATCACTCCAGTCACTCAGTGTCTCTTTAGCCCAGGAGTCGTCAGCACTGAGCTCTAATAAACTTTGTTTATCTATCTCTGATGTTTCTATATCTCTGTGGGTCTGGCCTAACAGTATGGCTGCTGACCATGGCCAGATGTGGCCCCAAACAAAAATAAGTAAGTTCAAATTTGTGGAGTCAGAGAGATAGAATAGCAAGTAAGGCACTTATCTTGTACATGCCTGACCCATGTTCAATCCCTGGTATTCCACATGATCCCCTGAAGTTGCCAGGAGTGCATCCTGAGTACAGAGCCAGAAGTAAATTCTGAGTAACCAGTGTACCTCCTCCCCTCCCCCCCAAAAACACACACAAATAAAATAAAGTTTGTAGTTAACCTCAAGCTCCCATCTTTCTCTCAAACACACAACAAAAAGAATAAAGTCTTATAAGAACATTTGCCTCCTTGATTGATGAAAACTGGCCTGCTTTGGAATGAGGTCAATTTGCCTCTCCTCTGCCCCCACTGCCTGCTACTGCTCCTTCTTTGCCAAGCCAATGGCCACTTTTTGGTTATGATTTCATCAGGGAAAGCCTGTGTGAGCAATGACATTTTAGATGTCTGAAACTATTATCATCTAGATTAAATCAAATGAAATGTAAGCAGATGCTGAAATCTGGCATTTAAGAAAAATCTGTCTAAGTGACTGGAGAGATAATACAGAGGGTAGGGCATTTGCATTGCATGCCGCCAACCCAGTTCAATCTCCAGATCTTATATGATCCCTCAAGTTCGCTAGGAGTGATTCCTGGGTGCAGAGCCAGGAGAAAACAAAGCTGACTGTGGCCCCAAAACAAAACAAGACAGAAAGGACAAAAATAAAAACCTGCATAGGGTGTGGAGCAATTGTATAGAGAGTAGGACATTTGCTTAGCATGCTGCTGACCTGGGTTAGATCCCGAACACCCCCATGGTCACCTGAACCCCACCAAACGTGATCCTTGGAGCAGAGCCAGGAGTAAGTCCAGAGCAGCTCCAGGTATGCTCCTGACCCCCAAAGCAAACAGACCTATGAAAGGACCCAACAATTTCCCTCTTTGGAGTCTACCCAAAGTATATAAGAACAGTTATTGAAACAAATGTGGATTGCCATAATGACTTGACTTAGACTTTAGTAATTCTCAGCACCAAGAAAAGTTCCAGAGTTGGTTGGGAGAGACTCTCCCCAACCAGAATACTCCTACGGAGGATGAGAAATCTAAAGCCACCTCTGACTCATCATATTGACTTGACCTTTGCATCATTAATCAGCCACACCTGGATAGCCCTGACATGACAGGGAAATCATAAAGGCGGATTGGTCTAGGAAAATTAGAGGTCATCTAAGTGTAACTGGAACTGCCTTGGCACATACTTGCCCTAGGTTGGGCCAACATGCTAACCTGACTATGCTTAGAAGTTAGCAATGACTTCAACATAGGATAGGTGCTAACACCAATATGTCCAATTACCGAAACCTGATAGCAAAAACCATGATAGAGAAGAACCCTTCCTGGGACCTTGAAGAAAGACTTTGGAATTAGACAAATGAATGTGCCTGGAGCCTGCAATTGGTCTTATAGCAGGAGCTTCATGGGTAGGGACACCCTGTTTTTCAGACCAAAAGTTATTTTTCCTAATTTTCCAACTTTTAGGGTACCTTCCTACTGCTCCCTTGTATCCTTCCCTGATAGGCTACCTGATATGGCCAGGTAGCTTGGGGTGGCATTAATGGAAAAGACTTGAAGAAAACCTAACATGTGCTCCTTACAAAATGGCTTCCCTCCTTGTTCAGAACCTAAGAGAAGCCTGACATGTGGCCTTTACAAAATGGCGCCCCTTCTTGTTCAGAACCTAGGACCTTACACTTTCACCCTGCTGACCCTGGCCCGGGTCCTACTTGACATTCTTTGTTTTTACTTGGGGAGGGCCACACCCGTTGATATTCAGGGGCTATTCCTGGCTATGCACACAGAAATCACCACTGGCTTGGGGGATCATATGGGATGCCAGGATTCAAACCACCAACCTTCTGCAAGCAAGGTAAACGCCTTACTTTTTTTTAGCATGGAAATGCTATCTCTCCGGACCCCAGATCTTGTTAGATTAAATGTCTCAGAGTGTAAACCCACCCCCATAGGAAATGTATGAGAACAGTAGAGATGTTGGAGGAGGGAGTTCCATTCTTCATTACCCTTCTGTTCTGGCCAGAAGCCCTGGTCTTCAGCACAGAAGCTTGAAGCTATCTTAGCTCTTCCTAGTGCCCCCAAGAAACCTGAAATCCTTAAAAAAGAGGGGGGAACCTTCTCCTTTCCCACCTTGCCTCCTAACTCTGAAAATTTTTATTTTTTTGGTTTTTGGGTCACACCCAGCAGTGCTCAAAGGTTACTCCAGGCTCTATGCTCAGAAATCACTCCTGGAAGGCTCAGGGGACCATATGGGATGCCAGGATTCGAACCACTGACCTTCTGCATACAAGGCAAACGTCCTACCTCTATGCTATCTCTCCAACCCCTTAACTCTGAAAAGTTGAGTCCCAGATCTGTGGGTGTCCCTGCCTGTGGGGACACCATAAAAGTGGGTTAATTTCTCAGAGGGAGTGCAGGTTCAAAACACAAAGACACAAAACACACAAGACACACAAAGAAAATGAGAAACCAGGGGCCAGAGCTGTGGCGCAAGCCATAAGGCGATTGCCTGGTGTGCCTTAGTATAGGACAGACTGCGATTCGATCCCCCAGCATCCCATATGGGTCCCCTAAGCCAGGAGCGATTTCTGAGCTCATAGCCAGTTGTAACCCCTGATAGCCACTGGGTGTGGCCCAAAAACAAAAACAAAAAAAGAAAATGAGAAACCAGTATGAACCAGCTAGCTTCCGTTTATTGCAAAGGGGGCAGATCATTATATATCATACATGGTGGGAGAGCAAACAGAGATTGCCGAGTAAGCACTTCATCTGAGCACCTTCTCAAAGCCTTTGTTTACACAGATAACAGCATACGCTTTTTCCCTAAGGCTCCCCAAGTCCTCTAGCTGCATAATTAACTATGGTCCCCTAACATAACATAACATAACATAACATAACATAACATAACATAACATAACATAACATAACATAACATAACATAACATAACATAACAACATAACATAACATAGGTCCCCTAGCACCTGGCCACATAGACAACAAAATTGCTTCTCCCAACCCACCTGATGTGTCCAAAATAAATTACTTTACTGTCAAGTAAACATGTTTTCTTCCAAGGTTACTGGCGTCAGTGTTCCCTTTGATTTGTCATAATGCCTTACTTACTGATGTGAAACATGACCTTTTAGATTGACCTTAGTAAAGGCAGGTTGCATCCTTGTTCAGGCATCTTGAGAGACTGCTAGAGACTATTAGGCCACAGCTTTCCACACAGATTCTTCTCCAAAACTTTCTTCTCCAACTTTCCCAAACCTTCTGGCTTCTTTGGGCCTCCCACATGGCCTTCAATAATGCATCCTCCCCAATCCACCCACACTCCCCATCTGCCTTCTAGAGACCAGTCCTTTTTGACTAAACTTGCTAGTAATTAAGCTCCTAGTGCCTTAAGAGGAAGAAAGAGATGGGTGTGTGGTGCATAGCAGCAAGGAGGGTTGGGGAGAAAGGTCATGGATCTGAAGACATTTAAGAAAAAAATAAGTTTAGCTAGAAAGTTGATTGTCTGAGAAGAATGGCAGAAAGAGATGATTTAAGGACGCTTTATTTGAATTGCCTAAATGCAGACATCTACAAAGAATTTTTTTTTTGCTAAAGGAGTCCTGTATTCACTCTTTTGTCTGTCATCTCTCCCAGAAGTAGACAGTCCACAGAGATTTTGCTTTTTTTCTTCACAAACCCCTTTTGAAAAGACCCACTTAGAGGCTTGAGTATCATTAGATAGGGTTTGTTTTTTTTTCCTGCTAATGTCTGCCCTTCTCCCATGATGAATGACATTAAACAATAAATGTACTTTGAGGGGCTGGAGAGATAGCACAGCGGTAAGGCGTTTGCCTTAGGTGCAGAAGAATGGTGGTTCGAATCCCGGTGTCCCATATGATCCCCCGAGCCTGCCAGGGGCGATTTTTGAGCAGAGATCTAGGAATAACCCCTGAGCACTGCCGGGTGTAACCCCCCCAAAAAATGTACTTTGAGGACAGTCTGGGCTCTCAGTCCATGAGGCTAGAAGCTCCTTGACTCCATGCTGTACTCAAAGATGTCAGTCTTAGTTTCTTAATCTTCACAGCACCCGGCTTCAGGCCCTTTCCCCTGGGACTGGACTCCAGCAGGTTCACTTCAAGCACTGATGGATGCTTCACAATAAACAGTGAACTTAAAACACTACCACCTTCCATCTGGGTCTACTATATTTCTAGTAATGTAGCCCTCCCCCAATTTTTGTCTATTATTTCAAACTTACTTAAACCAATATTAATTACCAATCTTCCAGTTCTGAAGTATAGATAAAAAGACAACTTTCCAGATGTATGACCTTAGAAAGTTATGTAACCGGGGCCGGGAAGGTGGCGCTAGAGGTAAGGTGTCTGCCTTGCAAGCGCTAGCATAGGATGGATCTCGTTTCAATCCCCCAGCGTCCCATATGGTCTCCCCAAGCCAGGAGCGACTTCTGAGCGCATAGCCAGGAGTAGCCCCTGAGCATCAAATGGGTGTGGCCCCAAAACCAAAAAAAAAAAAAGAAAGTTATCTAACCTCTTTCTACCTTGGCTTTTTGTCACCTAAGTCCAAGTAACAATGACATGAGATAAAACTAAGGAAAGTCCCAAGGATGATACTATAGTACGAGAGAGAGAGAGAGAGAGAGAGAGAGAGAGAGAGAGAGAGAGAGAGAGAGAGAGAGAGAGGGGCAGGACAGAGAGAAACAGAGAAAGAGAGAAAGAGAGAGACAGAGACAGAGACAGAGAGAAACAGAGAAGACAGAGAGAGAAAGAGATAGTTTCTGGCCTACTGACTCAGATCCCAGCTGTTCTTGCATTGGACTTTAGCTTTTGGAGTCAGTTTCTCTGTGGCCTGCTGGCTAATCCAGACTCTTACATAACGAGAGTTCTAGTCTCGCTGCTTATTTAGTTTCTATGGCATCTGCATGACATCACCAGACCTGGGAAATTGAAACCTATTTCTTATTTCCCAAGAAAAAGAAACTGCAAAGTCCATGGACCTGAGAATTGCTGCCCCGTCTTTCTCCTGCTCTCTTCTCTGGCTGGTCTCACTGAGACTCTTGCCTGCAGCCTCAGTCACACAAAGAGCATGTTCAGATTAAAAAAAAAAAAAAAAAAGCCTGGGAGAGACACCAGAAAAGAGAAGAGACAGTCGTGGGTTCTCCAAGGTTTGCTCTGTCCCTCACATCTACAAAATGGAAGCACTGAAAATGATAAAGCAACAACATAATGGGATGGACAGAAGAGGGCATATTCCTAGAGGGGATGCTACTTGTGTTTAAAAAAGAAAAAAGACTGAGGGGCCAGAGGGATAGTACAGTGATGGGGCACTTGCCTTGCATGCGGCTGACCCGGGAGGGACCCTGTTTGATTCCCAGCATCCTATATGGCCCCCAGCCTGCCAGGGGCAATTTCTGAGTACAGAGCCAGGAGTATCCCTGAGCACCTCCAGATGTGGCCCAAAAACCAATCAATCAATCAATAAATAAATAAAGTTAAGAAAAAAAAGACTGAGGAAAGCCAAACCGTCAGTTGTCATGCTTTGTTGACTAGGAAGATAATGAACATATTAAAAAGATAACTTGGGGCCGGAGAGATAGCATGGAGGTAAGGTGTTTGCCTTTCATGCAGAAGGTCCGTGGTTCAAATCCCGGCGTCCCATATGGTCCCCCGTGCCTGCCAGGAGCGATTTCTGAGCATAGAGCCAGGAGTAACCCCTGAGCACTGCCGGGTGTGACCCAAAAACCAAAAAAAAAAAAAAAAAGATAACTTATTGCCTCCCCCAAACTCACAACCTATGCCTCACCATAATCTAAATAGTTTCCAACATTTAAAAACAACATAAGCTGAAGCAATAGTACAGTGGATAAGGAGCTTGCTTTATACATAGCTGACCTGAGTTCAATCCCCAGCTTCTAAGCATGTAGCCCCAGGTGTAATCCTTGAGCACAGAGCCAGGAGTAATCCCTAAACACAGTCAGGTGTGGCCTAAAACTAAAAATTTTGGTCCTAAAATAATTTTTAAGTGAGAGAAATAATCAAGAAAAAAAAGTGTTCTTTTTACAGCTCTAGCTGCTGACGTCCCCAGAAGCCCTTTGAAGCAGGACCAGAAAAGACAGTAAATCGGCCAAGCACGACCTCTGCTGGGGAGCCTTCTCCCTCCTTCCCTCCACCCCTCCAGAGACTTAAAATGATCTTGTGAGGCTGCTTGATATGGGACTTAGCAGTAAATTTTGTTATGTGAAGTACAATCAATGAAAGCACAGATCATCACATAGCACTAACACAGCTATACAAAAAATTATTTCAGGGGCCAGAGAGATAGAATGGAGGTAAGGCGTTTGCCTTTCATGCAGGCAGTCATCGGTTCGAATCCCGGCATCCCATATGCCCCCCCCCCCCCCCCCCCCGTGCCTGCCAGGAGCAATTTCTGAGCGTGGAGCCAGGAATAACCCCTGAACACTGCTGGGTGTGGCCCAAAAACCACCAAAAAAAAAATTCTTTCAAAAAAAAAAAAAAAGGAAACCATCAGCAAAATTTAAAAAAGCAACCAACTTAGTGTGAAAAAAAATATTTGTATATTTCTGGGCAGGGTATTTCTAATAAGGAATTAATCTCTAAAATACATAAAGAATTTTATAGGACTCAGTGTTATTTTTTGTTTGGTTCCAGTTCAATTTAAAAAAAATGGGAAGAGGGCTTGAATAAACAAACACCTTTCCAAAGAAAGCATACAAACAGGCCAACAGGTACATAAGATTCTCAATATCACTAATCATCAGAGAATTAAATACGAACCAAAACCACAACTGAGGCCCAAAAGAGAGTCCAAGAGTTAAGGCTCTTGCCTTGTACTCAGCTGACCTCAATTCATCTAGGCACAGGGTTCTTCCTGAGCATAGAGCCAGAATTAAAGCCCTGAGCACCGCATCGGGTCACCCAGCAAAAGCAGTAAAGCATCCTATGGCCATGCTGAGCAAACTATCCTTCAGTTAGAGAATAAAGTTCTGAATATGGCTCCTTCCCTTTACCTTCTCCAACTTCCTCCCCCAGTAGAAGCAACACTGCTTTGGTGAGCCATTGGAGGCCATTGCTCGTGGCAGCTGTAGACACACTCACTAGCATGGACAGCTTACAGGACTGGGTTGGAGAGCACATTAGATTTTTCCTAATTGGTCCTGAATTGGAAGGGAAGCAGAGGTAAGGGGAGTAGAAATAATGGGAGGCTAAAGTTCCTGGACCCTCATTCCTGTGCCTGTTGGAATTAGGAGTCCCGAGTGGCCTTGTAGTAACGTCAGCTTCAAATTAACAGAGCCACACATCAATGTAGTTCATAGCTCTGACACCTCTCCTTCCCTGAAGCACTAATCCGAGGTGAGTTGTTTAAAGCTCTTTACTAGAGAAATGCCTGTCACCAGTTCTGAAAACCCAGCTCTCAGTAGGCAGGAGTACTTTGGTCTACTTCGAGTGTGTCTGTATATCATACAGAATCATTTACAGCTGGCCCAATAGTCCATTCCTCGGTCAGCTATCTTCTAGCTTCTGAGCACAGAGTTGGAGCTGAGAGAGAAGAGACAATGGCCAATGCCTTAATGACTGTCTCAGATCACTGAATCATTCATGTCCACTTAAGGAGCTGAGGTTCCCTCACTCCATCCCTTAGGAATCTTGGGCAGGGATCAGGTTCCCTTCCCACATATAAACTGAATGTGAGGGTCCATAGCATGGGTGCTGGGGTAAAGGTGAGGCAGGGGTTGCTGACGGCAGTACCCCTCAGCTGGGCTGGATCTGTGATAAAATATAAAATCCCTGGCCTGAGATTCTGACCTTCCAGCAGCTTCTTTGAGCATCTAATAGGTTTTGAAAAGAGAACTTCAGCTCAAATGTATGTGGTCCTGCTACTGTCATACAGAACTCTCCTGGATCAGATGCCAGCAAGGGCAGGAAACATCAGGGAGATTAGGGATACAGGGAGCTGGGGTGAGACTGAGGAGTGGTTAAATAAAACTGTGTTTTTGTGGGTTTTTTTTTTTTGGGGGGGTGGAGGTTTGGGTCACACCCGGCAGTGCTCAGGGTTACTCCTGGCTCTATGCTCAGAAATTTCTCCTGGCAGGCTTGGGGGACTATATGGGATACAGGGATTTGAACCACCGTTCTTCTGCATGTAAGGCAAATGCCCTACCTCCATGCTATCTCTCTGGCCCAAAACTGTTGTTTTAATATAGATTAAAGAGTCCTAGAGTTGTTGGAACCGGGAAGGTGGCGCTAGAGGTAAGGTGTCTCTGCCTTGCAAGAGCTAGCGTAGGACGGACCGAGTCCCATATGGTCCCATATGGTCCCCCCAAGCCAGGGGCAATTTCTGAGCGCATAGCCAGGAGTAACCCCTGAGCGTCAAACGGGTGTGGCCCAAAAACCAAAAAAAAAAAAAAAAAGTCCTAGAGTTGGTGAGGGGATGGTGAGGCCTTTCTGGGCTCGACCCAGTTCCTGCAGCTCCTATGGCCTGGCAGATCTGAAGGTTTCAGGGTGAGGGCAGGAGTCAGCCAGCTTTACTTCACGGTCCCAACCTCACATATACATTTCCTCACATGGCCTCTATACTCAGCCTTTTCCTAGCATCTACTTCTCTGCTCCTGGCTCTCTCAGCCTCTGTCTCCCTTTCAGCTGCTTTTTCCAGGCTTCCTTGCTGGCTAACTCCCTTTGCTGATGCTTCTTGGCTGATGTTGAATCTCTGTTGAATCTCGCTGTTGATTCTCGCTTCTGCCCACTTCTCTCTCTAATGCTCCTTCTTAATCCCTCTCTCCCCCAGAGCAGACTCTTCTACCTGCCCATTCCTGGTGTGGGCAGTTCTGATCATTCAGGTGGAATAAATAAGAAGTTGGAGGAGGAGATACCCACATAAAACTAGAATTTTCTTGGACATTTTGGTGTTGTGATGGGTGTTCAACTTCACAGAGCACACTAAGGCAAACCATGGCAGGAGGAGATTTGTTTACCAGTGGGCTGAGTCCAAGCAGCAAGGTTGTCCAAGCAGCAGCAGAGAGTGGTAATATTTTATAGAGGATTTCTGCAAAGTCAGTTGTCAGAGCCAAGCTGCTGGAGATGGTCCCACGCTGCTGGAATCCACAGGGCCTTGCAGGCAAGACTCTGACAAATATCATTCTGACAAATATTGTTTATTAGAGAAGCCCAGGGACCTATGGCAAACCCATAGGCCAGGATAGAGATAAAGAAGGAGAGAGCTGGACTTGGGACCAGGGTAAGGTCAGATTGAAGGTCAGGCGAAGCAAAAGGACACATCCAAAAGTTGCCAAAGATCTGTCCAAAATCAGGGAGAAACTGTAGTTGGGGGTCGAAACAGTTCAATGTACTTGCTTCTCCAACTGTCTCTTCCAAGTGCCAACAAATTCTCCAACAAATTCTCCAGTCTTGGGGAGGGTGGTATAGATTCAGCACTCAGCCACAATTAGGGTCTTATTTAAGGGGGCACACCCCTTTTATGGCTGGCTGGTGCTGAACTGTAGGACTACAGTTAGTCATCCTTCTGATTCATGATCAGTAAAAGTTAGCATTACAGGGCACATATGTAACATGGCATCAAGTATAACAAGGACATTGGGACAGCGAGGACATCATAAGATAAGCAGTACATTAAATGAAGTTGAGTATAGCAAGATATTAGGGGAATATACAGATCCTGATACCTTATCAGTATGGCTACAGGGAGTTTCCTAACGTATCATTTCTTAGCTTGGATATAAACAGGAAGCTCATCCTAAGTGCAGACAGAGTGGGCATCTTTTAAAACTTTCCTCTCATGAGCAAAATATCCTCTTTGCACAATTATAAATCATTTATAAATTGTAAATACATATTGTACATTTTCATCATCATAATAAGGTGCTTTAACACTGTTTTAACCATGTTGCCTAAATTATAGTAATTTTTTGAGATTTTTAATAAACATTTTCAAAGAAAAAGAAAACAGAATGTTTGGGGGTTGACATATTGTGAATTTATTTAATGCCAGTAGTTAAATGTGTGATTTAAATAATGCAAATATTAAGCTTTTTATATTCAGTAAATTTTACATGAACCAGCCGAGGCAAGCATTAAGTATATGTGAAAACAAACAATTTCGGGAGGAGTTTTGGGCTACACCTGGCAGTACTAAGGGATCACTCCTGGCTCTGTTGAAAGATCACTTCCAGAAGAGCTCAGGAACCATATGGGGTCTCATGTACTCAACTAGGTTTAGTTTCATGCAAGGCAGTTACCTGAACCCCCTGTATTATTTCTCTGTTTCAGATAAACATTACAAATAATAAAACCGGGCTCGGAGAGATAGCACAGCGGCGTTTGCCTTGCAAGCAGCCGATCCAGGACCAAAGGTGGTTGGTTCGAATCCCGGTGTCCCATATGGTCCCCCATGCCTGCCAGGAGCTATTTCTGAGCAGACAGCCAGGAGTAACCCCTGAGCATCGCTGGGTGTGGCCCAAAAACAAACAAAAAAAAACATAAGGAAGAGGGGTGGGGTCCAGACACCATCCCTGGCACCCATTGGGATTTGGAAGCTGGCACAAAAATAAGGACAGTAAGTGGGTCAGAGAAATAGCACCGCAGTGGTGCGTTTGCCTTGCACACAGCTGATCCAGGACTGACCATGGTTCAAATCCCGGCATCTCATATGGTCCCCTGTGCCTGCCAGAAGCGATTTCTGAGCACAGAGCCAGAAGTAACCCCTGAGCAGCGCCGTTGTGATCCAAAAACAAACAAACAAACAAACAAAAGCACAGTAAGAGCTAGTAGAAGTTCCAGAAATGCCTGTGTTCTGGACACTCTGTGGGAGATACAGTCCCGAGCACCAGGGTTGCTGTGAGACCTGCCCTGTGGCAGAACTGGGGTCATGGGATTCACATTCTGGGATGGCATCTAGATGAACTACTATGTGTCTCAAAACCAGAAGAAAGTCCTTACTAAAGTAGGCTAAATTCTCGTTCTCAGGTCATTGAAAGAATTTTCCAGAGCGCCAAAGAAAGTTCTAGAGCACGTTTTCTTATGGTTTAGCTCTGGAGGTAGAATGAGGATTGGAACCTCTATCAGTCCACCAGGCTGTTAGTCCCTGGCCCTACACTTAAAAAATTGTATTCCTATCTCCTTTCCTGAATACTTCACTGTAAAATAAAAATAAATCTACTGCTGGATGAGACCACCCCAGGTACTGTGTTTCTAATCCCTTAGGCTGACGGGTCTGAGAAAGCAGGGAGGCTACAGAGAAATAATACACCAACCAAGCAGTCAAAAAAGATATTCATTGCAGTCAGCTGTCTCTGCCATGTGCTCTCTATGTGCTGTGTGCTTTCTCTCTCAAGGCCAAAGCCAGCCTCCTTTCTTTATTCAAACCAACCCTCTAACCCTGGAGAGGGACTGTCTAGTAATCTAGGTGGGTTTACTTCTAAAAGGAGGAGGTCAGGGAAAAAAAGAATTGGAGGAAGGATTCACTTTACACTTCACAGTACCCCTGATTTAACTCTTTCACCTAGGACAGGTGAAGCTGCAAAGGGAAGCAGATTTGGAGACAGCACTAGCTACTGGGACTGCTGGAGCTGGTTCTGTACCTCCAAGTAGAAAAAATATCACCATGACTGACTTTCCCTGTGCTTATTTTGGGAAATGCCTCCATGTCTTGGGAGATTACAGGCTTGTGAACACTGCCTGTCATGATGGCTTCATCTAAACAAAAACATCTAACCCCATCAAAAAAATGGGGAGAAGGGGCTGGAGAGACAGCACGGGGGTAGAGTGTTTGCCTTGCATGCGGAAGGATGATGGTCCCGGCATCCCATATGGTCCCCCGTGCCTGCCAGGGGCGATTTCTGAGCATAGAGCCAGGAGTAATCCCTGAGTGCTGCCGGATGTGACCCAAAAACTGAAAAAAAAATGGGGAGAAGAGGGGCCGGAGTGGTGGAGCAGAGTGATAAGGCATCTGCTTTGCTGGCACTAGCCTAGGACGGACCATGGTTCTATCCCCTGGCATCCCATATGGTCCTCCAAGCCAGGAGTGATTTCTGAGCACATAGCCAGGAGTAACTCCTGAGCATCACTGGGTATGGCCAAAAAAAAAAGGGGGGGGGAGAAGAAATGACCAGATATTTCATCAAAGAAGAAATACAGATGGCCAAAAGGCACATCAAAAAATGCCCCACAACACTAGGGGCTGGAGAGATAGCATGGAGGTAAAGCATTTGCTTTGCATACAGAAGGTCTATGCTTCAAATTCCGGCATCCCATATGGTCCCCCGAGCCTGCCAAGAGTGATTTCTGAGTGTAGAGTCAGGTGTAACCCCTGACCACTGCCAGGTGTGACCCAAAAACTAAAAAAAAAAAAAAATGCTCCACAACACTAATCAACAGGGAGATGCAAATCAAAACAACAATGAAGTACCATCTCACACCACAGAAAATGTCACACATCACAAAGAACAAGAAAAACCAGCGCTGGTGTGGATATGGGAGAAAGGAACTCTCATTCACTGCTGGTGAGAATGCTGTCTAGTCCAGCCTTTCTGGGGAAAAAAATGAATATTCCTTTAAAAAAAAAACTGAAATTGAGTTTCCTTATGATCTAGCAAAACCACTCCTAGGAACACAAAAACACAATACAAAAATGACCTCTGCATTACTAGGTACATCGCAGCACTATTTACAGTAGTCAGAATCTGGAAGCAACCCAGGTGCCTAACAACAGATGAGTGGCTAAAGAAACTGTAATACATCTAAACAATGGAATACTATGCAGCTGTTAAGAAAAATGAAGTCATGAATATTGTTTGTACATAGATGGACATGGGGAGTATTATGCTGAGTGAAATGAGTTCGAGGGAGAGGGATGAACAGAATAATCTCACTCATCACTGATATAAAAGGAAAATAAAAGACAGTGTGGGGATGATATTCATAGACAATAGAGATGAAATCAGGAGGACCAGCCCGGAGAGATAGCACAGCGGCGTTTGCCTTGCAAGCAGCCGATCCAGGACCAAAGGTGGTTGGTTCGAATCCCAGTGTCCCATATGGTCCCCCGTGCCTGCCAGGAGCTATTTCTGAGCAGACAGCCAGGAGTAACCCCTGAGCACCGCCGGGTGTGGCCCCAAAACCAAAAAAAAAAAAAAAAAAATTAGGAGGACCATTCCATGGTAGGTAGCTTGCCACAAAGAGTAGAGAGTGCAGTTAGAGTAGATAAGGTCTAATATGAACAGGACATTCATGGAACCCCTTCATTAGCAGTAATACAAGCCACAATGTCATAAAAGAAAAGATGGGAGAGAAAAAGAGAGAGAGAAAGAATAGGAAGAAGGGAGAGAGAGGGAGAGAGAGAGGGAGGGAGCGTGGGAAAGAGGGGGGAAGGGAGAGGAAGAATGAATGAAGTAAAATTCCTGCTCCAGAAGCTAGCTGGGAAAGGGTACATGGAAGGGAAGAGAACATCAAGGAGGATGAAAGGGAAACTGTTGATATTGGTGGCAGAAAATGCACACTGATAAAGCTTGTTATACATTGCATGACTGTAATTCAATCATAAACTTTATCTGTGAAAAAAACCTATTATGAGCAACTCTGTAACCATGGTTTTTAAAGAAAAGAATATATTTTTGAAAAAGATAAACGGAGGAGCCCATACAGACTATTACAGTTATCTGAGTGGCTTATATACATGGTTAGACACACACACACACACACACACACACACACACACACACACACACACACACACACGCGGATTTCTGGCTCTGGCTTCTCCCAGGACGGGAAGACTGGAGTGATAACGCAGCAGTACAGCAGTAGGGTGTTTGCCTTGCTGCTGACCCAGGACAGATCTGGGTTCAATTCCCAGCATCCCATATTGTTGGAGGCCCTTTAACTAGAGAGCAATATGGAGTCTCTGATGCCTGAGAAGACAAAAAGTCTGTGTACGTGACAGGTTACTGGTGGCGCTTCCCCCATGAACCTAAAAAGAAAAAGCTGACCATAAAAAAAGCTTTTACCAGAGGTAATTGGATAAAGAACAAACATGCTATGTAAAGGCTACAAGTTGAGATTAAATCTGTCGCATTGTTAACAGAACAGAGCATCCCAGAATCACTTATAGTTAATGTATAACAGAATCACTTATAGTAGAGGTATAGTAAAAGTAGGATCACTGCTAGTAAATGTATAACTCACTAATAACCCCCCTGAAAATATGTGATGTATGGGAATGTTATGATGGAAAAGTACTGAACCACCCCTTCCCCTCTGTTGTCTGAAAACGTTCTCATGCTTGCTATAAAAACTAGCTCCCTTTTAATAAACTTTGACTCTTGATCG
Source organism: Suncus etruscus (assembly GCF_024139225.1). Lineage (NCBI taxonomy): Eukaryota > Metazoa > Chordata > Mammalia > Eulipotyphla > Soricidae > Suncus > Suncus etruscus. The sequence continues at coordinate 20,407,405 of NC_064864.1, forward strand.
GATTTTCGTCTTGAGTCCATCAATTTTCCCAGCCCTCTTTTATTTTCCAGGTCGGAATTCTCTTCGTGACTCACGAATAACTTCGTGACCCTCATCCACCCTGCGGGCCGGGGTCCCCGGGGGTCGCACCATATGGTTCCCCCAACCCTGCCAGGAGTGATTTCTGAGAGCAGAGCCAGGAGTAACCCTTGAGCACAGCCAGATGTGGCCAAAAAACAATGAAAAAGATGTCAAATTCCCCTTTTCCAAGGGGTAAGTGGCTCAGAGATATAGATGGTGAGGAGAAGTCTTCCTAGTGGGGAGAGGAATACATTAACACAGGGGTTGGCTTGGGTCTACAAAGGTGCCTGCCTGGCCAGCTTGAGACCATGAATTCAATCCTTTGTACCATCACATGTGCTGAGCAGGGACCTGGGCTCACAATCATATGTGCACGGGCCAGGATGTGGCATCACAACTTAAGCACTGTAGCTAAATCAGATGTGCACGCATCATGGAGATGAGCTCTGGTTGCATGTGTGTGAGCTCCATAGTGATCCCTTACTGATCACCAAAACCAGAATGTGGGTAACCCCTTGCCAATGAGAGTGTGACCTTAGGGGAGTTCATGCTAAAATATCAGTTATGTGTGCACCCCTACTGAGTGTGTGTGTGCCCTGTCCTGGCTACAGCAATAGGGCAGAGAAATCAACACAACCACCCCTAGTCAACAGACCTTTGCAGGAGACAGATTTCCAGAAAGAACCCCCTCTATCACCTCCTGCTTGAAGGAGCCAGCTTAGCTGCAGAAAGGTAGGATGACTGCCCATGAATTTGGAGCCAGTAGGTGTCTGAGTGACCACTATTTAGAAAGACACCAGTCTTCACAGTCCTCACAAGGCAAATGTGAGGACTGAGGAGATTGGGGTTCATGCCACTGTCATTCCTGCTCTCTGCTGGAGTGTTCTTACCTTGAGGGAGAGATATGAAGGCTGAGGTCCTCCTTTGGCTAATGGCAACATATGAGGCAGGAAGGATCTGGGGTCAGGCCCATGCAAGGCAAGTACCTTACCCTGCACTACCTCTCCGTCTTTGAGGTTCTTTTTTCTTTCTTTCTTCCTCTTCCTTCCTTCCTTCCTTCCTTCCTTCCTTCCTTCCTTCCTTCCTTCCTTCCTTCCTTCTTTCCTTCTTTCCTTCTTTCTTTCTTTCTTTTTTTTTTTTTTTGGTTTTTGGGTCACACCCGGCAGAGCTCAGGGTCACTCCTGGCTCTTGCTCAGAAATTGCTCCTGGCAGGCTCACTTGGAGGACCATATGGGATGCTGGGACTCGAACCACTGTCCTTCTGCATGCAAGGCAAATGCCCTACCTCCATGCCATCTCTCCGGCCCAACCTGACTCCTCTTAAGACTATTTGTCCCCAAAATCTGTCAGAGCTGAAATAAAGCAGAAATCAGTATTCAGAATACATATACATTTGCCCAAAAGTTTTCTACCTCCACCGTCATTTGAATTTGCTTGTAGTTTATGCAAAGATGCTATCTGGTGTGATCAGGCATATCAATTATTTCCTGTATGGATCCCCACTCTGAAATTAGAGAACAAAAACTGTTAGGGTCTAGAGTCGAAGGACAAGACCACGCAATTGAAACAAAGCAAAGCAAAGCTTTATTCCAAGTACCAACAAGCTACTAACTGATCAGGGCCACCTCCCGCAGAAGGCCATTCTACCCAGGGGTATGGGACTAATCTTGTAACTCTGCAACTCTGTGGTAACAGGGCATCTGGGAAATTTTCCATTCCCACCACCACCAGCAGCTTGAACTAGCCTGGATGGCAAATCCAGAGGTGCCCTGGACATTTGTTCCATGGGACCTTCCTAAAAAAAAAAAATCCCTTCTGCAGTTGGGATCAGGCAGGCCAGAGCTACAAAGAAAACTCTGAAGTTCACCTTCGCAGCTCTCCACCCATCCAAGGCCCAGAGGCACTCTCTCAAGTTGCCCAGAACAACCTCAGGTCAAACATAAAACCCTATGGGGATCAGCCCAGGTGCCCTAACCCAGTGCTGGGAGATTCTGCCAATATTCACAGCGGTTGTTGGGCACCCTCTGGCGATCATATTTATGTCCTGCATATATTCCTGGAATGTGAGGGATGGCAGAAACTTTGCCCAGACCGCGTTCCTAGAGGTGGTGGCGCAGCTGCTGGATCAGTCCAGCTGTGCCAGAAACTCAGTGTGTCCGACTTTGTCCAGAAGTTGGACATGCAGGGACATAGGGGAGAAACTGTCACTGTAACCCCGAGAGTGACAGGTTTCCCCAGACGGGTAGACAGGGGTCACAGTCCCATGTGTCAAGGTTCCCATGTAACCAACTGTCCTCAACCCTGGAGGTGGGTCTCTGCCCAGGACCAACCTCAAAAAGGTGCCACAGGCACAGAATCTGCCAGCATGAATCCTGGTTCTCCCTCCAAGGAGGTACCTCTTAGTTTCCTTCCCAAGTCTGGGACCAGACAGAGTCATTGTGAGCACTGAGCCAAGGCCTCACTTCAGTCTTGTCCCACTTTGTGTTACAAGGATCAGAGGCACCTCCCAGGGGCTTTGTAGATAACATTGCAGAGCCTGGGCTAGCCACTCAGGTCTAGAGTTCTCTAGCCAACCCAGGGCTCCCTGGTCATTAGATGTAACGCTAAGTTCAAGTCCAGGCAGTTCAGACACTACAAGTGTCTGGGCCTACAAGTAAGATTCCTTCTTGCTTCTGTCTGTAAGAAATGTGTTGACAAAACATCCCCCCAGTATTTCCAAGCGCCTCTCCTAAAACATGGCCAGACCTGGATGTTCAATTTAAAGATTTCTGGTGGCCTCCCTGCCTCCCCATCAGTCTGATCATGTTCTTCACTGAACAGAACACAGGCCCAACTTGGGGTCCAGGTCTGATCCCATGCTGTATGAATCAACAATATAGGGACCCCCCCAGAGAAGTCTTTTTTTAACATTTGTTCTGGTGGCACAGGAGGAAATAGGCTTGGAATACACTGAGACAGCTACAAGAAGGCCAGATATGAACCTAGGGTCATCTAGTGGAGGCCCGGCAAGGGTGGGAAGGGTCCCCCAAGATGGTCCTAGAACTCTACTGGCAACAGCCTGTGACTGGCACTCCCCCAGGCAGTTGGCTATGTGGCACTAGAAGCTCCACGAGCACAAGCGGGTCCTTCCACTAGGGTATGGCTGGCCTGGCCACTGTCTTGCCTGTGGTTTGGTCCTGAGAAGTTCATCTCAGCTTTTTCCCACGCTGCCACTCACAGCTGAGGCAAACTGAGTGCTGTACCCAAGTGCAGCCAAGGTCTTTCAAGATGAAGAGGAAATGATTTCAAAAGACAAGGCTTTTCCTCTCAATGTTTGCCTTGGCTTAAGATTTTATCAGATTCTCTGATTATTTTTCTAAGTTACTCCTACGTCTTTTAAGTCCGGATCATATCCATTTTCTTTTTAAGTTTACGGTTCATTTTACTGGACAACTTTAGGAAGTTAGACAGGAAATAGGCTCCTTAGCATATTAGGAGAGATAATAGAGCCGCTGAAGACACTCCTTGCATAAAGCAGACCCCAGTTTCAATCTCCAGCACTAAATGGTTCCTCAAGGAAGATCAATGGTCTGTCCTGAGCAGAGCCAGGAATAGCTCCTGAATACCTCCAGGTGTAACCCCAAACCAAATAAACAAAAACAACAAAAATACCACTGATTTGTTGCTTGTCGGTGAACTTCAGCTATTACAATTTAGAGGAGAGAATTGCTATGATTTGAAAGAGGCAAAAGTTTCAGGATAGTTTCTTTTTTTTTTTGGTTTTTGGGCCACACCCGGCGTTGCTCAGGGGTTACTCCTGGCTGTCTTCTCAGAAATAGCTCCTGGCAGGCACGGGGGACCATATGGGACACCGGGATTCGAACCAACCACCTTTGGTCCTGGATCGGCTGCTTGCAAGGCAAACACCGCTGTGCTATCTCTCCGGGCCCATCAGGATAGTTTCTAAGAAAAATACCTTACTCACTGGACTGCTTGCCACTCCTGGATAAAAGCCCACAGTTCTGCACCAATTCATTGGGTAGAGGTGGCATGATTTCTGGAGACTCTAAACTTTCCTTCCTCTTCAGAGGGTTCTGCCATCACCTTCGTGCTTTTAGGATATATATATATATATATATTCAGTGTGAGGTCCACTGGGCCTTAACTCCATATGTCAAGACAGCATGTTTGGGGGGGGGGAAACTGCTCTGGACAACTTGGGGAAAGAACATCAACATTTGTGGAGAAGGGCGCTGCCATGCCTATATTTGAAACCTGCTTAGTTAAAAATCACTGTTACTTTAAAAACAATAGAACCAGGGTTGTCTGGGAATTACTCATATAGAAAGACAAGGATAGAGGGATTCATGCCAAAGTGATGGACTAAGATACTAGTATTGTGACCAGATATCAAGGAGAGGGAAATTCTCTCTAAATTGACTCCATCATTTTTTCTGCTTCTGCTCTTCAAATTTTTCTTTACAGGTTCCTATTCCATCCCAACTTTTAGTGGCACTTAACTCCAAGGAGTGCCCCCCAGTGAGCCCCCAAATACTCCCAAACACCTCCCTTTCTCTCCAGCAGTTATTTATTTTTTGAGAATAAATAAATTTGGGCAGGAGCGATAGCACAGTGGGTAAGCCATTCACCTTGTATGCATCCAACCTGGATTCGATCCTCAGTATCCCATATGGTCCACTGAGAGTGCCAGGAGTGATTTCTGAGGGCAGTCAGGAGTAACCCCTGAGGTCTGCTGGGTGTGGCTCAAAAACAAAAATAAAAAAACAACTTTTTTTGGCTTTTTTTAAAGTGCTGCTGTAAAGACTGGATTGCTAGCTCAAAGAGCTAAGCCGAAGCAAAGTTCTGCAAATGCTTTGCAGAGGAAAGCTCAGCTGGAATCACTGGAGGGTATTTGGAACAACCCCACCCCACCTCAGCAAATCCAGGGGTAGCCCCCAGAGCACAACGTGTAGCACCCCCAATACAAAACATTAAAATAAAAAGGGAATGTTGCACTGGTGAAGGGGGGGGCTGGTGTTCTTTACATGACTGAAATCCAACTACAATCATATTTGTAATTAATGTGTTTAAATAAAGATATTAATAAAAACAAAAGCAGATCCCAGTGTTTCTAAAATGTTAAATATTCAGGATACAATGATTTTTCATCAACATAATGAATGAATCATATCAAAACTTCAGAGTGTTGATCTTTTTCTCTTTCATTAAACACTGTTTTTGTGTTTTTGGCATTGGGGGCCATAAAGAAGAAGTCAAGACAATATTACCATCCCTTCTTAAAAAAAAAAAAGAAAAGAAAAAAAGAAATGATTTGTAGAGGGTCAAAAATAACTATGCCCCAAGCTGAGTTGAGAAACTGGCCCTTTTTTTCCTTATGTTTTCCTTATTCATGCCAAGAAGACAACGTGGAGGAAAATGAAGGCCCGTGGTGAGGAGCTGAGGACCCACCATCACCAGAGAGAACTCAAACTAGGCACTGACCCTGAGTCAGGTCTCAAGCGCTCAGACCCTAAGGTGGACTTCCGGTTACAGATCCAAATCTCGCGCTTTCCAGGTCCCGCCCCGGAAGTCGGCCTTTACGGTCTCGCGGGCGGGGTCGGCAGGTAAAACCACGAAGACAAAGCGTGACTTTCCATCAGAAACCCGGAAGAGGGACGGGGGGGGGGGGGGTCGTCGAGCGAACCGAAAGTGTCGTGAATCAAGGGGGCGGTGCCGGAAGTGTCGTAAAGCGCGCGAAAAGCGCCGCGCTCCGCTAGGACTTCGCGGAGTCGGGCGCCATGGAGCGCTACGGCGGCGCCTTCGAGGAGGCGTCGGACGGGACCCGGCAGCAGGAGCGCCATTACCAGCTGTTGTCGGCCCTGCAGAGCCTGGTGAAGGAGCTGCCCAGGTGCAGCGGGATCCCGGGCAGGGGTGGGATGGGCCTGGAGGCTCCCCCGGCGCCCCGCGCTCACCCTGCTCCGCCCCTTGCTCCCTTAGCTCCTTCCAGCAGCGCCTGTCCTACACCACGCTCAGCGACCTGGCCCTGGCGCTCCTCGACGGCACCGTGTTCGAGATCGTGCAGGGGCTGCTCGAGATCCAGCACCTCACCGAGAAGAGCCTCTACAACCAGCGCCTGCGCCTGCAGAACGAGCACCGAGGTGCGCCGGGCCGCCCAGCAGACAGACACAGACTGGCAGACACTGGCAGACGACAGACACACAGATAGACACACAGACAGGCACACAGAGACAGACAGAGACAAGCACACAGACAGGCACAGACACCAGACACACAGACAGGCAGACATTGGCAGACGACAGACACACAGATACACAGACAGGCACACAAAGACAGACACAGAGACAAGCACACAGACAGACACACACACAAATAGACAGGCACAGACAGACAGACACAGAGAGACAGACAGAGACAGGCACAGACACACACACATATATAAACAGACAGACACAGAGAGACAGACACACACAGACATAGAGACACAGACACAGACATGGCTGTCACCCAGGGATTTCCCCCTGGCAACTCTTGACTCGTATCGCGAAGATCTGTATCGGCTGTGCAGACTATTCCCATGTGATCTTCTGCCCCTGAGCATGTTCCCATTTGAGTTAGACATTTAGTCTTCCAAGTTTCATGAGCCTCACTGCTCTCAGGTCTCTCTCTCTCTCTCTCTCTCTCTCTCTCTCTCTCTCTCTCTCTCTCTCTCTCTCTCTCTCTCTCTCTCTCTCTCACACACACACACACACACACACACACACACACACACACACACACACACACACACTCATGACAGGTTTGCTGGGTCATGCCTTGACCCGTCAGATAGATATTCCACCTTCAGGTTTCTCCCAACTTCTCATTTAGAAAAGAAGCATCTAGAGAAATTGAAAGAATAGTCTAAGGAAGTCTTTTTTAGCCCTAAATCTATGCAGCATCCTAGACCTCACCAAATCTCCCATGTTCCCATAAATCACAGTGGAAACTCCTGTCATCCATAGCCAGTGACAGGTCAGCTTCAAGACAGGCCACTGATTTGTTGTTTAGCAGCATTACTGTCTTCTACCACTAGAGGCCAGTGATGCCCTCCCCTCTTGGTGACAACCGAAAGTCTCCAGACATCCTTGAGGCTCAGTGCTGGAGAAAGGACTTGCTGACTTGGGTTCCAGCCCCGGTTTGTGCCTGGAGCCTGGCAGGTTTCTAGCTCCCATGCAGGGCTTTGTACAGGTGGGGGACTTTAGAAGGGGCGACATGTCAGGGAACAGGTGCTCCCCACCCCCATCTGCTCACAGCTTCTATGATCTGGTCCCCAGTGCTCAGGCAGGCCTTGCGGCAGAAGCACCAGGAAGCCCAGCAGTCCTGCCGGCCCCACAACATGCCTGTGCTGCAGGCAGCACAGCAGCGGGAGCTGGAGGTAGGTGCAGCCTCCTGGGCCCAAGGGCCCAAAGGTAAGGGAACTGGGGCTCAGCCAGGAGCAAGACCTGGTATGTGGTTCTTCATAGAGGAGACAGGATGTTGAGGGTCTGGACTGGGAGGTAGTGGAGGCCTGAGTTTTCCTCCTCCGCATCTGCTCCCCAAGACTGACCTTCATGGGGAGGGCCAGGACAGGTTCTAAACAGCGACCATAGTGACCATATTTGGTGTGCAAGGACTATGGTGTGGTGACAGATAGCTGGCGTGCCTGTAGGCAAGCCAGAAGTCTGGGGAGGTGAACCCCCAGCATTCCAAAACTGTGCATGGGGAACAGACATACACGGGCTCAGAGAAAACCGTGGTGGGGCCATTGTCTGGCCCAGCTGCTGATGGTCCCAGGCTGTCAGCAGTGCCAGGCATGGCAGAAGAAACCTGGAGGGATAGCTTGGGGCAGGTTTGCCTGCAGGAATGCCCGAGGTGCATCTGGATGTGAGGGCTGATCACAGAACTGGAGCTGCGGGGAAGCTAGGAGCTGCCAGAGGGGTGGCAGGCCAGAAGTTTGAGTTTAAAGCATTAATGAACTGGGGGTGGAATTGGTGCTGAGGCCCACAGCCCCCTTACTGCTCTTATCACCTCCTATGTGCCCCTGGCGATCGCAGGCAGTGGAGCACCGGATCCGTGAAGAGCAGCGAGCCATGGACCAGAAGATCGTACTGGAACTGGACCGGAAAGTAGCAGACCAGCAGAGCACGCTGGAGAAGGCTGGGGTCACTGGGTTTTATGTGACCACCAACCCACAGGTCAGTCCCAGAACTGCCCTGCCACCATCTGGTGAAATGGGAGTCCCAGAGCCCTGACTGCATGTGGGTGTGGGGAGGACATCAGAGAGGCTGTGGGAAAGTTCTTGTCTGTGCCTAGCCCAAAGGACTGTCCACTCACTACCCCTGCACACCCCCCTGGGCACCCTGCGGAGGTGGGGGGTCTCCTTTGGCCCCTCCTGGGCGGACCCCCATCAGCTTCACGGAAATCAAACCATGGGTGCTTGCTGGGGTCTGTTTAGCCGTCAGGCAGACTTGGTGCTGGGTTTTTGGGTGAGGGGGTGGGTAAAGGCCTCTGGTGTCTCCGTGGCCCTCACAGCAGCCCCTTTGCGCTCAGGAGCTGACACTGCAGATGAACCTGTTGGAGCTTATCCGGAAGTTGCAGCAGAAGGGCTGCCATGCTGGGAAGGCAATCCTGTAGTGGTTGGTCCCTCTGTCACTGGCTGCCCTGCCCATAGAGACTGGAACACGGGCTCATTGCACTATGGCCATGAGCTGCTGAAGCAGCATGGAGTGAGTCTTCATCTGCCACCAGCTCCAAGCCTGCAGGAGGGGCTCCCCTCACCCCCAAAATGGACTATGTGGACCTGGGCTGTGCCCGCCACCCACCCACCTTTATCTGGATTTCTGGGAACAAGTGCAAGGATAGTTTCATAAAGGGAAACCAGCCCAGCTGCCCTAAGAATGTGCTGACGGTTCTAGCACTTACTGAACTACCACGTCTCCACCTCAGCTAGGCCCCAGGCCTTGTGCCTGTCCTGGCTTACCCCTGCTTCAACAGGGAGACTCGAAGGCTCACACCCCACATACCCAGAGAATTAAGATGCTCAGTGTGGCCTGCAAACGTGACTGTGTGTGTGGTGTCCAGGGCCCAGCCTGGGCCTCACCCACTAGCCCTGACCTATAGAGGAACCAGCAGATGGCATTTCAGAGAAGCCCTGGGACCACATGCTGCTACTAGGGTCTGTGTTTGGTCGGCCGCAGCGGGGTTCACCAGGGCAGCGGGGGTGAGAGGCAGCAAGGCTGGGGAAGAGACTGGGGGCGCCCACACTAGGAATATATTGTCTCCACTGGTATCACCCCAAGTTATAGGATTGGCTGGGTTGAGGACAGAGTTCTGCAGACACCCCACTGCCTTCACTGGCTTTCCTGGCCACTCCCTCTGCTGCTAACCCCTCACACGGGAAGGAGTTTGATGTGTATCTGATTGAGAACCTCAAGCTGCAGAAATAGTGGTTTATTCAACAGGACGCCGCCTGAGCCTGGCCACAGCCCACCTATGCAGTTTGATGGCCTGTGGGAGTGGGGGCCTGTGGGCATGGGAAAAGTTGTCCTTCACGTCCAGGGAAGTGGAGTGGGCATAGATGGGCCAGATCCACTTGTTCAAAGCTGTTCCTGATACTTCAGTGCCTTTAACAGGTATAAGGTGGCCCCACCCAGTCACACTTCCAGGTGGTCTCATGAGTCTGAGATTGGGGGGGTGGCTTATGATGTGGCATCAGCCTAGGGACCCCGGGTTCTGGGAGGCCACAGCCCAAGGTAGGCGAGCCTAATGATGGGGGCGCACAGAGGCGCCCTAGGCCGGTTGGTGGAAGAGGTCACCAGTGCGGACCCTCCGCATGAGCTCCTGCCACAGCAATTGCCGCTCCCGCTGGGCACCCTTCATGAGGCCGCTGTTCTCTTGTGCTCGGCGCGATAGGTAGGGTAGCACCTCCATCACGGGGCCGTAAGGCACGTACTTGTACACGGGGAAGCCGGCCTGGCCTGCACCCAGGGCAGAGGTAGTGAGACCCAGGCCCAGCACCCACCCCAAGCTGCCCCCCCCCCATCCCAGGGAGGCCAGCTCACCCAGTGGGAAGCTGATCTGGTCACACATGCCCAGTAGCTGTCCAAAGTATACCTGGCGATCCGTGGGGTGCAGGCCTAGTTCCTCCATCCTGTCATTGGACAAGGCTGTGCGTGAGCCTCCTCCTCCACAGATTTCCTTCCACTCATGAATCTGCATCCTCCGGCCTGCTCTCACACTCAGGCCGAAGATCTCCCTTCCCATTGGAAAGCCCCAAACTCCATCCCCTGCTGCCTGACCTCATCTCCAGCCTACTTCCAGGGAATAGGACTGGTGCCATTCTCATCACTTGGCCAGTAAATAGGCCCATTGAAGTCTTCCTGAGGATCTGAGGAAGCTCTGCCTTCTGGGTGGCCCTTCCTTAGCCTGTCAGCTTGGAAACCCACCCCTCATCCTTCCATCCATTGGCTGCTCTGTCCCCCTCAGTCATCACCAATGAGGACCCCATGTCTGAACTGCCACAGGTGCCACACCTGCAGGACCAGAAGCAGCGGCAGTTTTACCGAATGCAGCGTTAAGTGGTGATGTTTTAGATTTGTTGAGCTAATTGAGATGTCTAACAGAAATGTGAAACAACATAAATTTCCTTTTTCTTTCAGTGTGGCTTCTGGAAAGTTCACAATTAACATTGTTTATGATTCTATTAGTGCTGTTCTGACATTGGTATGGGGCAGTGCCATCTCTGGCCCATCTCCTATCTTCACCTCCCTTCCCCAGAACTTAGCAAAAGTCCCCTCCCCACCAAAGTTTGGGGTTGGAGTGAAAGTATAGTCGGTAGGGCGCTTCCTTGCACACAGCCAGCCCAGAGAGACCCCCCTATGGTAATCTGGAAACTGTCAGGTGTGATCTGTGAGCAAAATGAGTCATAAGCTCTGAGCACCACTGGATGTGGCCCACCAACAAAACCAACAAAAATATCCAAGTTTGTCATATTTATGTGTTGCCTCATCTGTGACAACTCCCTCCATCCAGGACCCTGATTTAGATTGGCGCAGCTCTCCAGAGCACACCTCCTTCTCCCCACCTCCCATAGGTCAGCCTTCTGTAGGCCTCAGGAGAGCTCTGAGCAGTGGGCTGAGAGCCCAGCCTCTGCCCTTGGGCACTGAGGGAAAGGAGGCTGAGTCCATCCAGGGCAGAAGCTGCACCAAGCCAACAGGGAGGCAGCAGAGAAAGGATACTCTCCCAAGAACAGATTGCTTCTGTGTCTGTCAGTGTCTGAGTCTGCTGGCCTAAGTTTCTAGCCTAAAGTGTGGGTCTGTCATCAGCCCTGCACCACCACTGTCAGGCCTGTACCCACAGGTGTACTTGACCAGGGTGCAGGGGTCCCCTGAACAGAGACAGTGATTTAGGGGAAGTCAAGCATTCCAGCTGACAGATAGTTTTGGCTGGGAGATGGTGCAAAAGGTTGGAACTCAGGCACCGGCCATGGGATCCCCAAGTTTGATGTCTGGCACCTATGGTCCCCATTGTGAGCACTGCTGAGTGTGGCTCTCTGAAATAAAACTTGACACCTCGATGTATTCCTTTTAGAAGACTTAGGACTAATTTTGCTGAACATTAATATTTGATCTCTCCAGTCCTACAGTCTGTAAAGATGGATCACTCAAAGGTGAGAAATAAGGGTGCCCTGAGGAGGAAAGGGGCAGATGATGGCCACTTAGCAGAGCTTAGTTGCGTCCTACCCACCCCATCCGTCCCCAGAACAGCCTCATCACAGCAAAGACACTTTAGGGCCCTGCCAAGATGGCAGCAATGACCATATGACCAGTGTGGTCTCTCAGTACAGCCTCCCCAGGAAGCAGCAGACCAGCACAGCTGGGGCACAGTGAAGTCCCAGAATGTTCTGCCAGACACCTGCAGCCTCTTTCTTCATGCAGGCAGCCCCACCCCGTTTGCTCTGGTCCTGGGAAGGGGAAGCAATATGCATTTCTGCAGGTATGTTTGCAAGCTGACCTCGCCTTAGGCTTCTCCGTGGCTTCTGGAATTAGAGGTTTGCCACAAAGCAAGAGACTAAAAATATTATTGAGTAACTTATAAATAAGGTGACACGGGAATTTTCAGTGTATTTGTGCATTTCAAGAAGCTACTTAAATCACCTAATGATGTTTATTTTTTTGTACTTCGGTCCTTACTAAGTCAGGCGTTAAGTTTAAAAGCCAGAGACTGCAAGTAGCCCTCCTGCTCCCTGGCACTCCATGCAGCCAGCCAGGCGTGGAGGCAGGCCTGCGTGGGCAAACCCAGGCTGCAAACCACACATCAGCCCCACACCCACTACACTCCAGGAGGCCTACCTGCGCAGCGTGAAGCGCACTGTGTCCTCGTTGTGAGAAGCCACCATCACCTTGGCTCTGGTACTGTGCTGCACCTCCTCCAGGATGTAATTGAGGCACCTGGAGAGAACCCTCATGAGCCTGGGCCGGCCGGGCTGGCAGGCAGGGTTAGGCTGCAGAGCCAGGGGAGGAGCAACTGACCCTCTTCACCCCAGAGGTCCCCTATGCCCCTGGGGCATACAGCAGCTGAGACTTCACCCCGAGTGTGAGGCAGGTCAGACCATGCCAGGGTCACCATGGTGATGACAGGAGGGCCAGCAGAATGCTCGAGAGATAGATGTGTACATACGGGCAGCACCAGAGGGTCATGATGGCCCTGCATGCTGGTGCCTGCGGGGATCTCAGACCCCACAGTGCAAGGAGGATGGGGTGCCAAGTACACAGCTCAGACCAGGACACACAGGAAGTAGGCACTGCCCAGTGGAGAGCAGGAGACCCAAGAAGGACTTTGGGGCTCTCTGATTTTGCCATCTCTGCACTCTTAGAAAAAGCAGCGTTCAGCCTGGCCATGCTCCATGACAAGCTCAGCAAGATACACGGGGAGAGGGAGGGGGACAAAAGTAGATGCGGAGAGCTGGGCATCCAGGTGTAAATTCAAGACCGGGTGGGAGCTGGCTCAGAGTGCAGCTCAGCACAGGCTCTGGAAATCTGATGTCTGAAAACCCACTATAGGGCTGGAGCGATAGCTCAGCGGGTAAGGCATTTGCTTTGCATACAACTGACCTGGGATCAAACCCTGGCATCCTATATGGCCTGCCAAACTTGCCAGGAGTAACCCCTGAGTGCCATTGAGTTTTGCCCAAAAACAACAACAACAAAAAAAATACCGAAAATAAATAAATAAATAAATAAATAAAACCCACTGTAGGAGCTGGAGTTGATAGCATAAGCTCATAGAGCAGTCACCTTGCGTATGTCCATGTACATTTGTTCCCCAGGACCCCATATGGTCTCTGAGACCTGCCAGGAGTAAGCTTGGCACATCCAGATATGTCCCCTTCCCTTTTTAAAAAGTAAATACCCAGGGGCTAGGGAGATGGCGCAAAATGCTGGATTGCAGGCCTTAAGGAGGCCCAGGCTGATGGAGGCGGAGAGATAGCACAGCAGTAGGGCGTTTGCCTTGCATGCAGCCAATCCAGGACTGAAGGTGGTTCGAGTCCCGGCATCCCATATGGTCCCCCGTGCCTGCCAGGAGCGATTTCTGAGCACAGAGCCAGGAATAACCCCTGAGCACTACTGGGTATGACCCAAAAACCAAAAAATAAATAAATAAATAAAAGGCGGCCCGGGTTGGATCTTCAGTACTGCTCTATATCTCAAATACAACCAGGAATAACCCGTGAGCACCAGCCCAGGATCAGCCCCTATGTGTAGCCCCAAATCCCAAAATAAAACGATACAGAAAAAGCAAACAGTCGATGAAGGGGTAGTCCCAGCCACAGGGCCAAAGGCTCAGTCCCATTGGACTTTCCTGGGCCCGGGGCACTGGAGGGGCATCACCAAATTCTCACTCCCCTCTCCAAGATGCCACAGACGACAGGTATACCTGTGATACATGGCATTGGTGGCTTCGTATGTAGGGTTAATGGGGTCCTCGTAGCCAATCTCTGCAGCGCGGGCACGTTCCTGAGCCATGTACGCTCCTCGAACCAGCTTGGCCCCAAAACACCAGCCCTCACGGCGCGCCAGCTCCAAGTCCAGGGTGATGTTGTCGTAGGCTTCCTGTGCGGTCAGGGCCGAGATGAGTCTCCACCCCAGTGATCCCTGCTTTAGTCAGTTTGGGGCCTGTAGCAATGTCTGAGGGTGGTGCCCCTTGTGCATAGGTGGGGCTGAGTGGGTCTTGGGGAGATGTGTGGGGAAAGCCCTCTGGCCTGTTCCCAAGAATGGAGCCAGTGGGAATGTCTGCGGCCTGGGGACAACCCTGTGTGTTTATGGTAAGGGGGGTGCAGTCTGTGGTCCTTCCCTGAGCCTGGACTCCCACCACCCACATCACATTCAACTCATGGTGGGGTTAGAGGTCACCTTGGGCTCCCTGAGGTCCATGCAATAGTCTGGACAAGTACTAAGCAGGGCCCCAAAGCTTCCACCTAGAGTAACAGCACAGCGGTAGGGCATTTGCCTTGCACACGGCCAGACAGACTTTGGTTCAATTCCTGGCGGCCCATATGGTCCCTAGAGCCTGCCAGGGGCAATTTCTGAGCATAGAGCCAGGAGTAACCCCTGCGACACCACACACACACACACACACACACACACACACACACACACACCGAGAGGGAGATTAACCCCTGCGACACCACACACACACTAAAAGCGAGAGGGAGATTTGGTCATGCATGAGGACGGGGGATGCAGGCACACCGAATGATGGACCCCAAGAGAGCCTTCACCGTCCTCCTCCCTCTTGGCTGAGACCTGGAGAAGGGGCGCACGCCCCTGACACCCACCTTGAGGTAGCACTGGTATGTGTTGAAGATGAGCGGTTTGGCCTTGTTGAACTTCCGCTGCATCTCCAGCGTCAGGCGGCTGATGGCCGGCTGGAAGTACGTCTGCTCCGCGTCCACCATCAGTCGCACGCCCACCTCGGTGGCTTTCTAGAGGGGCAGGCAGGGGAGCAGAGCATCAGGGGCCCCAGTGCTTTGAACAACCCTTTCCCCATGCCCGGCACACCGGGCACCTTCTAGGGTCTGAGACCTTAGCCAGGACGTCCATCCTCTGCAACATCCGTGTCATCTGCTTTTCCTCCTCCTCCGTGAAGCGAGACAGCAGAGGCTCCAGCTGGCCTGTCTGGAAGGACAGAGTGGTCAGGGCCCAGTGGGGCTGAGAGGACATGCTGCTGGGAGGACTGCCACTACTTGTTCTCAGGACCATTCAGGCTCCTCCTCTATCCTGTCTGCATGCCTGCCCTGAGGATGCACAGGAAGAGGTCCCTACACTCCATGTTGCCAGATGTAGCCTGCACCGCAGATGTCACGACCTTCCTGGCCCTGGCCCCCTTCTGTTCCCTCATAAAGCTAAGTGGCTCCTGATCACTTAACCACCCAGAAAACATAGCCCCAACCAGGGAAAGTGCTCAAGAAGACATTTGCTCTTTTGTTCTCTGCACACCTTCAGGTGCCACAGCCACTCTTGGCAGGTACTTGGGGGACCATGTGGTGCCAGGAGCACCCTCACATGCAAAGCTGGTGGTCTGACACTTGGAATTTGCCCCACTCCAACCAACCCAGAGTCTGGCCGGGTGGCTAGACAGGGCTTGTGGAATACAACAACTTCGGGAAACCAAGCACTTCTCCAAAGCCTGTCTCAGGCTGAGGCTTAAGGCATTGAGATCCATTCCTCACCCACTCCTAGAACTGGGGAATGGGGCAGAACCCTGACCAAGTGCTACCTGCTACCTGACAGGGTCCCACTGGTCTGTGGGGACTGCACAGGGACCTCAAACAAAACCCACTTTCAGGCCCGAGGTATGGAGTGAGCCAGCCTGCTAGGCCAGAGGACTAGGAAGGTTGCCTGAGTTCCTTGTAGACTCCACTGGATTCTGTCGAATACTAGTGAGGTCCTTCCTAACTACAGAGTCTCATGGGGTCTGGAAGAGACCTCCGCCATCACATCTCCAGCTGCAACCCTTCTTGGCCTCCTGCTGCCATGGGGTACAGGGCCAAGGGACCATCACCTGCATGTTGGGAACCACCAGGTGCTTGGAGAGTTCGGTCCTGCTGTCA
The DNA here is from genome assembly GCF_024139225.1 of Suncus etruscus. Taxonomy (NCBI): domain Eukaryota; kingdom Metazoa; phylum Chordata; class Mammalia; order Eulipotyphla; family Soricidae; genus Suncus; species Suncus etruscus. Next base: position 20,423,594 of record NC_064864.1, read on the forward strand.
ATGAGGCTGCTCCAGTCCAACAAGTCCAAGGTGCTGCGGGAGAAGATCATTAGCCAGGGGAGGAGGGACCCAAAGCAGCCCATTTCTTACAGGAGAGGTCGAAAGCCCAGCCCAGAAACCAGCCTGAGAGTCTCCATTTGATAAGAGTAAGGAGATGGGGGATGGCCCTGCAGCAAAGAACACTTTGTGCAGTCATAGGTTTCTCCCAAGATGGCTGGCATGCCCCAGCATGATCCCAGCAGCCCAGCTGTGAGACCTGGAGCACCGAGGGTTTCCAGGAACTCTGCAGCCAGATATGTGTCTACAACACAGCCCAAGGGTCATGACCCCCAGTGAGCAGCATGTGTGGATACTGGACAAAATGGGACAGCTAAAGGGACAGCATTCTTCTGGCAACCAGACCATGAAAGCAAAGAGGGCAAGACATGATAGTCAAATAGATCTATTGTCCCCTCTTCAAACAGGAACAAGGATGGCCATGTTTGGGAGGTGGCTAAAAGCCACAGCCTGATGGGGCTCAAGGTTCTTGGAAGGCTCAGCCACTAGTACATGGATGATTCTGGAAGCCCTGTTGGCTCAGGACACTTCCACCCAACCTAGCTCAGGCCTCAGCTCACAGCCTCCGCTAACTCCTGCTCCAAATCTCAGGGAGAAAATCCCCCCAGAACCCCTAGCTCTAGGAAGGGGTGACCAGGGGTGGCTCTGAGACTCAGCTGCAAGTGTGCCTGGGTCAGGGCTGTGTCCCCATCTTCTCAAGCAGGATCACTCTTACCCCGACACGCCGAGAGTCTCCACTGTGAACCAGTTCTCGATCTCTGCCCTGGAGGCAATGCCCATCTTCACCACACTTTCCTGGGGAAGGCACAATGAGGAAGTGGTAGCCCCACTGGCGGTCACATCCCACTCATATAGCTACCTGCCCCCTCACCCATCCTACCCCATACCCTGCTGGTTTTTGCACCGTGGGGGGGGGGGGGGTTGGGTTACACCTGGCAGCATTCAGGGGTTACTCCTGGCTCTGTGCTCAGAATGCTCAGAAATCACTTCTGGCAGGCTCAGGGGCACATAAGGGATGCTGGGATTCAAACCACCATCTGTCCTAGGTCATGCCTGCAAGGCAAATGCCCTACAGCTATGCTATCTCTGGTTTCTACACCTTTGGCTTAAGGTCATCTTTATGGGTTTATTCTTTGTATTTTGTTTTAGATTTTTGGTTTGTCTGTTTTTGGGCCACACCCAATGACATTCAGAGGTTACTCCTAGTTATGTGCTCAGAAATCACTCCTGCATGGGAGATTGAAATGCGGTCCATCCTAGGTTAGAATGTGCAAGGCAAACACACTACCACCTGTGCCACCGCTCTGGCCCCATATTTTGTCATAGTTTTTGCCTTTCTTGGAGCCATTCCTGGCCTTGTACTGTACACCCTGGTGGTGTGTTGGGGATGCGAACCAAGATAACTGCCTCTAGTCCCTACCATCATGACTTCTACTGTGCTTCTGTTGCAGATGGGTCAGTCTCCTCCAGCCAGCTATTCCCTGCAGGACTCTGATGTCTGCAGGTCAACCCCAGTCAGCCCTCCCACTAGCCCCTCCTCAGTCTCTGCTCCTCTATTCTGCTCCTTCCTGGTCCAAGCCCTCTCCCCAGCCTCCAGAAAGGAACCCCACCTGCAGTGCTGCCACCTCCAGCCTCGTGTCCTTGGCGGCCAACCCCGCCTTGCCCTGCTCGGCAGCCATTTGATGAAAGAACCGTCTCCACTTGGTCAGCACATCGGAGAACTGAAGCTGCAGAGACAGGTCCCAGCACTGGCAGGGGGCCCTGCACCACCCCACCTATCGGGGCCCCTCCCACCCTCTCATGTGCTTGAGTCCCAGCCAAGATATAGCAGCCCATGAGACATTCACCTAATGTTCATGGCAGCCCGAACTTCCTGCACTGTCTCTCTATGTAGCTGGGAGGTTCCAGTACTTACCAGAAACTGAGGCCTCCCCAAAGCTGTGAGCTTAATGGCTGAGAAACCATCATCACTGGCTCCGCCTGACAGAAGTCACAGGAAGAGCAGTGAGGCTCCGCAGGGGAGGAGATGCCTGCGCTGGAGCAGGCTTCAGCTCCCTGACCAAGGCCAGCTGTGCCCACATGCCCCCCAAGCCCCTCAGCACAGGAAAGGTTTGTTTGCCAAGTGGGTCAGTAAGGAGGAGGCGAGGGAGTCAACTTCCTGTCCCCTACATAGCCCTGATGACCAGCTCTGCCTGACTCGGCATTCTCTCGGGCCATTAGCTACTACATTGCCCATGGAGGTGAAAAGCAGGACTAGGGAGCAGAGGCTCTGAACCCCACACAGGCCACTGTGCCCACACTTGTGGAGTCCCGCCCTAGGGATGCAGACAGGCTGAGCCACAGGAGATCATGGGACCTCCCACTTCCTGTGCCTTCCAGTGTTCGGGGCCGGGGTCTGCTCCCCAGAAAGAAAGCTCCTCAGGGCTGCTCTGTGACCTTGGTGCAGTCCCCACAGAGGCAGGGCAGAGCCAGGGTCCTGCCCCGGGTACCTCTGGGACCTCTGGGCTTGCCTTCCCACACCCCTTTTCCACCTACCTGGTTCTAGCTGGAAGTGGATGTGGCCCTGCCAGCATCTCCTCCAGAGGCCAGGCAGGCCAAGGGCTCACCTGAAGCCTCGATGCAACGCAGGAATGTCTCCATATGGCCATCGCACTTGGCTTCATTGGCGTAGAAGTAGGTGCGGGCGCTGATGACACCCTCGCGGCGGTCCCCGAAGGCGCGGTGGGCCTGGTACTGCTTCTCCCGCTTACTGGTGCCTGTGGAAGCCAGTTTAGCCAGTTTCCCACAGGCCACCAGGACCATGAAGTGGGGAGTCGGAGCTGCCTCAGGTGCAATGGGGGTGCTGTTTGATTTGACTTTAGTTCTGATGAAGGGGGTGGTGGGCTGAGTATGTTCCAGATACCAGAGCAGCCACACCGAGCAGGCCCTTAGGAGCCATGTGACCCCACTACCCTGGGTCCATGGTGGCCACCACCCACCTCTCCCTTCTCCCAAACCCACCCCCCTCACACCTGTTAGCATTCCCCCTTTCCAAGGAATCACGGCCAAGAACAGAGTCCAGGGCCGGAGAGATACAGCACAGCAGTAAGGCATTCTTGCATGATTCAGGACCAATGGTGGTTCAAATCCTGGCATCCTATATGGTCCCCTACCCTGCCAGGAGCAACCTCTGAGCACAGAGCCAGGAGTAACTGCTGAGCATCGCTGGGTGTGACCCCCCCCCCCATAAAAATAGAACAGAGTCCAGACTAGCCCGCGCAGGTGACCCGCAGCTGTGTGGGACACACCATAGGGGCTCTCCCAGTTACCCCAGTACTCACCACTGCCCTCCTTCTCCACAACCGAGCTAGAGGACCTGTGGGCAGGAAGAGGAGGACAAGGGTCAGGGCCCTGCCAAAACCAGCATCCGAATAAATGTAGAGCAGGACTTAAAATTAAAAGGGATAGTCATTCTTTTTATTGTATTGGGGTCACATCTGGCAGTGCTAAGGGCTTACTTTTTGCTCTGTGCTCAGGGATCATTCCTGGCATCCTCAGGAGATCATCTGGGAGGTGGGGCTCAAACCCAGGCCAACCACGTGGTAGGCAAATACTCTACCTGCTCTACTGCTGCTCCAGCCAAGGACAGATGTTCTTATCTTGTCCTTCCCCCAAAGGCCCCAGGTGAGGATATGCAACCTTACATAGCAACCTTTGAATCTGGAGCAGATAAGCAAGACTATGCCTGGAGGATGTACTGCCCTACCATGGCCCACAGGAAATTTAATGGGCCCCCCCACACACACTTATCTGCAAAATGTGCTGCTATGAACATCACTTTCACTTGCAGTGACCAGCAGAGGAGATAGCGACCAAAATAGGTCTACCACTTTCTCTGGTTGCTAGCACCCAAATAAACCTTTTTCTGTTTCTGAGTCACATGTGGTGATGCTCAGGATTACACCTGGCTTTGCACTCAGGAATCACTTCTGGGCAGCTCAGGAGACCCGAGATGGTCACATGCAAGGCAAGCACCTACATGCTGTGTTATCACTCAGGCTCTCTAAAAACTTTTTTTTTCTTGAACCATGTCTTTTTTTCGGAGGGAAGCCCATACCCGGTGGCACTCAGAAATCGCTCCTTATAGGCACAGGGAGATAGTATGGGATGCCGGGATTTGAACCGTCATCCATTGTAAATTGGCTGCCTGCAAGACAGATGCCCTACCGCTGTGCTATCTCTCCGGCCCCTGAATTATGTCTTTTGCAGGGATACACCTGGCAGTATTAATGATCACTCCAGGGTGATATCCGGGGGAATCATACAATGCAGGATCAATCCTAGATTCCACATGCAGATGGCTCCAGCCTTTGAGCCATCTCCCAGGCCACTTGTACTCTCTCTGCTGTCCTGAATACTGGTTGTCAAAGAGTGAGCACCAGCAAGTACATGGGCAGTGAGGGCCAAGCCTGTTCCCCTCAAGGAGGCAGACTAGAGGCTGAACTAAAGCCCTGAACCCCTTAACCGGGAGGAAAGTTCAAGCACCCCACCTATACCCCCACAGAGAAAAGAACCATCTTTACCCCAGAGACACTATGGGCAAAGGCAAAACCCTGAAAAAAAGGCAAAGCAGGACAAAAGACCTCAAGAGGGATATATTGGTCTCCAGGGCCTAAAACAAATTTGGGGTCCCAGTGGCCTCCTTCTGGAGCCTAGCCTTGTGCAATCCTGGGTCTCTATAAAATCATACCCAAGCAAAGGCATTCACCCATCTTCCTGTTAAATCTCTCTTTTGATATGCAAAAGCCCACCTGGATCCTCAGCCCTGCCCCACCCTGGTGGATTTGGTTCTGAGATAAGAAAAATCAGTTTGGGCTTGGCCCTCGGAGATGACACCATGAGGAAAAAGCCACTGACCCTTACTAGCGTTTATTAATAATGCTTTGCTGATACTCTGCATCTTCAGATCCATCATCTGGGGTTGGAGATACGGTGCCTGGGGTAATCTCACAATGTGGGTTATATTTTACAGGTCCATATAGGGGGACTTTGAACACTTTGAAGTCCCAGGGGCAGGGGCCAGGGGCTCTGCACACAGCAACAAAGCAACCTGATGACAGGGACAGGCGCTAGGACAGCTGACCAGTGCTCCAAGCACCAGACACTGACAGAACCAGCACAACAGCGAGGGACTCTAGACAGCAACTGCCTCTGCAGCACAATGGGGCAGTCAGCCGGGCTGGGAATAAGGAAAAGTAGAGTGTTCCCCACCCCTGTGGCCAGGTACAACCAGATAAAGACACCCACCGAGAGGAGACAAGACACAGAGTCCCCACTGATCTGGGGCTTTGTCAGCAGAGATAGCAGAATGGGGTAACCCTGGAATGATGCCCTTTTTCCTTATGGTGCAAGCATTCACCAGACAGAAGTCTGCCTATGGGGAGAGTGCTGGGCTAGTTATGTGAGACTCGCCATTGAGTATTTCCACTGCTGCCCTCACCCCAAGACCAGGCTGAGGATTAGGAGATGGCTCAAAAGGGCTGGAGTGTAATGCTTTGCCTGGGGGGAGCCCCAAGTTTCATCTCTTGTACTGCATGGTCTCCTGAGTGCCACCAGAAGCAGTCGCTGATTTACCACTGGGTACAGCCCCAATCCCCACCCCTCAAAAATGACTCAGTCAGGCCCCAAAGGTGCTGGGAAGCAAGTTGCCTCTTTACTTGCCCTGAGCAGGCTTGGCGGGAGGAAAGACATTTCTGTCTCCATCCATCCTGAGCACTTAAAATTAGGCTCAACACATAACTGAAAAGATAGTGCAGGGATGGTTTGGGCACAGAGCAATAGCATAGCAGGTAGGGCACTTGCCTTGCAGGCAGCCAACCAGGGTTCAATCCCCAGTATTCTATATGGTCTCTTGAGTACCATCAGGAATGATTCCTGAGTGCAGAGTCAGGAGTAACCCCTGATCATGTTGGGTATGAAAAAAAAAAAGTGCAGGGGTTAAGGTACTCTGCATGTAGCTGATTCTTCATGGTCCCCAAGTACTGTTGGGGCAACCTCTGAGCACTCAACTAGGAATGTCTCCCAACACTGCCAGATATGGCCCAAAATACTCCCCAAAAGGAAATGGGCCCAGCAGTAAAGTCAGCTGGCTACATGGCCATGAAATGACTTGTCAAAGAGTGCCCTTGTGATATAGAGGGGTCACATCACAGGGAAAGGAAGAACGTCCCTATACTCAAGGACACACAAACACAATGGCACAGGCAAACATATGCACATGGAAAAGTGTGGACACAAAACACACACGTTAACACATGTGCAAATGCAAACACATACACACAAAAATGTGCGTATGTGGGGGTTGGAGCCGTAGGACATCAAGGAGGGTGTTTGCCTTGCATGAGGCCAACCCAGGTTTAATTCCACATGGTCCCTTGAGCACAGCCAGGAGTGAGTCCTGAGCACAGAGCCAGGAGTAACCCTTAAGTGCTACCACATATGGCCTGAAAACCAAAAAAATGTACATATGTATTGCACACAAACACACAGGCAAAATGCAAGTACATGCATGTAAAAACACAGGCACATGCAAATAGAGGTACACACAAGCAGAACACATGTGTACAAATACAGGGCCACAGGCCAACACCCATGGCCATAGGTGGGGAAGACACGAGAGCATGGAGTCCATTAGAGGAAGCAGAACAGCCATGTCTAGACTGTTAGGTAACCCCTAAGCTCCAGCTAGAGCAGCATCAGATGCACAACTACAGCCTCTCTCCCTGGTGCCCTCACCACAGCCCATTCTCAGGGCAGGGCCCTGGTCCTCCTTCCCAGCCCCCAAAGCTCTCAGCCTGAGAAGACTCTTGAGGGCTAGTACCAGCCTCTGTCCTCTAACAGTTCTAGGGAACACCGCCCCATCTCTTCCTAAGGCTCTTTTCTCTCCCCTACAGCCCTGCTTCCTATGGGACAGCCCTCCTGGGTGCCAGATGGGACCCTCACTGTCCAGAGACATGTCCTGACATCAGACACTTCAACTCTCTCTGGGACTCTCAGGTTATGCCCAGGGAGGCTGGCACTACCACATCCTCTGCACCCATAGCCTTAATGTGTCCCCCCAGAACTTCCCACATGGGGACTACCACTAGTCACCCCAGGCCAAGACCCCTTGAGTCAGACAATAAAATGGTGCATAGTCTATCCCCCTCGGCCCACGTCCCCTTGGCACAAGACCACTTGGCAGTGGCACTGGGAGGACATCTTTAATGCCAGCTCTAGATGGGGCTACCCTCGGGGGCAGGGTCTTCATTCTGCAGCTCAAGGACCAGAGTAGATGGTGGGCTTCTGTCTCCCACATTGGGGGAGTCTCACAGTAGTGGTCCTCAAACTATGGCCCACGGGCTACATATTGTATTTGTTCCCATTTTGTTTCTTCACTTCAAAATAAGATGTATACAATGTGCATAAGAATTTGTTCATCGTTTTTGTTTTTACTATAGTCTGGCCCTCCAATAGTCTGAGGAACAGTGAACTGACCCCCTGTTTAAAAAGTTTGAGGGGGCTGGAGAGATAGCATGGAAATAGGACGTTTGCCTTGCATGCAGAAGAACGGTGGTTTAAATCCTGGTATCCTATATGGTCCCCCGAGCCTGCCAGGAGCGATTTCTGAGCTTATAGCCAGGAGTAACCCGAGCGCTGCCGGGTGTGACCCAAAAACTACAAAATAAATAAATAAATAAATAAATAAATAAATAAATAAATAAATAAATAAATAAATAAATAAATAAATAAAATAAAAAGTTTGAGGACCACTGTCTTACAGGATGAGGGGTGCAGGTTCAAGGCACAGAGGGCAAGGGGATTGGGGGAGACAGAAGCCCACAGTGAACCCAGGACAAAAAGAAACTAACTTCAGTTATTCAACACAACACCCAGCAAAAACCCCATCCCACAGGCCTGGCTCACAGCTCCTGGCAGTAATAGGGCAGCTGGAGACAACCCCACCTTCATCTCGGCCAATCTCGAGACAGGGGCCGGGCTTTCTGGGCCAATTGGCTCCTGCTGGCTCAGATGCAAAGCCGGGACATTCCGTTCCCAGGGCAGGAGGGCTCCAGTGACACTTTCCTTACCTCCTTCGGGGCCTGAGCAAACACTTACTCCGGCCAGAAGCCAGAAGACCTCCCAGAGGGCCTTTCCGAAGTCCATGTGGATCAAACACGTGGGTCGGAACTCAGCAAGAGTCACACATCAAACAAGAATCCTGCCTGCAGGGTGCTGGGCCCCAGCTTAGAAACTAAGCTTCTTACAAATAAACAAAGCTGGTCTCACTTGGGCCTCACATGTGGCCACACCCAGGAAATAGTGTGGATTCCTCTATCTAAGACCATGCATGGGTGCCCAGGCAGGTTAGGAAGACACCACCTGTTCCCACTCTCCGGGCCCACAGAGATCAGGCTCTGCAGCATGGGGCTAAATGTGGGCCAAAACCCCATGCTAGCACCCCACGCCTCTCTTGCCTACAGAGTTCCTTTCTGGAATGGTGAAATGGACTTGTCCAGGGGATCATCAGTGACTCCCAGAAAGCAATGCCTCAGCGGAGGGGGAGCCAGTGTAACCCCAATACCAGGGTGGACCAAAGTTTGCCAGGGGTCACAGCACAGCCTCTGCACTCCATTAGCACAGAATAAAACGTCTGTGACATTTCATTTCATGTCATTTTCATGGGTCACCACACCTGCTTCCTGCTTTGATCTTTTGCAACCATTTAAGAAGGCAGAGAGGGGCCAAACCGGTGGCGCAATCAATAGGGTGTTTGCCTCGCATGTGCTAACGTAGGACTGACCGTGGTTTGATCTCCTGGCGTCCCATATGGTCCCCCAAGTCCGTGTGGCCCAAAAAGCAAAAAAAAAAAAAAAAAAAAAGATGGAAAGACAGAGGAGAGAGAGACAGGAGAGCACTCCATGGATAGAAATGTGTGTCTTGGAGGCAGGGACCTGGGTTCTATATTCAGCACCACAAGATCCCCTAAGCATTACCAGGAGTGACCCCATAAGCACAGAACTGAGAGTAGCCCCCAAGCACTATTAGGTATAATCTAAATCACCTCCCAAATGCAGAAGCCTCTTTTGGCTAAAGTGCGCATAGGCCATCCTAACCACTAAAACTCCCATCACAGTTCTGGAACAGACATGGCCCTCCTGCCACAGTGCCCATGACAGCTGCTGTTGTCAGGCTGACCAATCTCCCCTCAGCCTCTTCCTAATACAGCCTCGGGGGTTCTGCAGTGACCAAGAAGCCCAGCATCCTTACTCCAGCTCCTGCCGCTCTGCCTCCTCCGAGCTCAGGTCCTCTTCCACCCCATAGTCCAAGATGGAGCCTACACCGAAGGCCTGGTTGTGCCGGATCAGGGGCCGGATGGATTCCTGGTCTTCACCTGCCACAAACTGCCCGTAGAAGGTCATCTTCATCAGTCTGTCGAAGAGCTTTTGTCCCAGAAGTTTCCTGGCCAGGTGAAGCAGCTGAAAGAGAAAGGGTTGTGGCTGTATTGGACCTGACTTCTCTATCCCCAGCACTTACTCTGCTCTTTCATTCTAGCCTAGTGTTTTTTACTTTATTGGGGGGTGGGAGGGTCACACCCAGCAGCACTCAGGGGTTACTCCTGGCTCTGCACTCATAAATTGCTCCTGGCAGGCTTGGGGGACCATGTGAGATACTGAGAATCAAATCTGGGTTCATTCCGGGTTGGCCACTTGCAATCGCTCTGGCCCCTCTACCCCAACATTCCCAGGGTCTTAACTCAACATTCCCAGGGTTGGCAGCTTCTAAGGGCTTTGATTTTGGGGGTGGGGGTGGGAATGTGTCACACCCGGCATCACTCAGGGGTCACTCCTGGCATCACTCAGGGGTCACTCCTGGCTCTACACTCAGAAATCGCTCTTGGCAAGCTTGGGATGCCGGGATTTGAACCACTGTCCTGTATGCAAGGCAAACACCCTATCTCCATGCTATCTCTCCAGCCCCTCAGGGCTTTGATTTTAAGGGTGGAAACGACCTTAGGCAGCTGGCTGCATCACTGGCAGCACTCACCCATAGGGGCGGGCACAAGTGTGCCTGACCACTGAGCCTCTGGTCTTGATATACAGCACAGGGAGATAAAGACACTCATGATGGACTCTCTGTCGACAACAGGGGCATGTACCTAACCCCACTGGCTGGACACCTTAGCAGCTAATGGCCCAAGAGGACTATTAGGAGAGACTTGCTAAAAGGCAAATGCCTGGATTTTGCAATGTTCCTAAAAAATTTTTCCCAAGTTCCTAAAATACTGCTTGGCCTGGGGCGGGCCCTCTGGTGGTTGCTGAACATGATAACAGAGAGTTCCTGAGTCCAGCTGAAGGGAGCCATGGTCTGGCCATAGCCAGGTGATCCCCGACCAAGCTAGACGCCCATCTGGAGCATTCTACTTAGAATTAGCAGGGATGGGCACAGATGTGCTCAAGGAAAGCAGCTGCCTACAATCCATTTGGCTCTCTCCTCCAATCACACCTCCCAGATGCCTGTCATCATTCATTCAGGCACCCTGAGCAGCTGCTTCGTGTCTGGCACAGTTCTAAACAAAACAGACCAAGTGCTCACTTCCTAGCGGGAGAGCCCGGAGGAAGGCGCAAGGAACCTCCAGGAAGTGATTCAAAGTGGAGGAGGAAGTGGCTGCCTGCACAGGCAGGGTCAGAACAAAAGGAATGAGGACACCCAGAGACCCCTGTGGCTGGGAGGATTCTAGTATGCCTGTCTGGAAATTTCTCTGCCTACTTCCCCTCAATTCAGTTCCAAGGCAGGAAAAGTCTGACAATAGTTAAAAGGCCCCACCCCCCACTTTTTGGAGAGGTAGATTATCTCCTAGAATCAGTATTTCAGGAATCTTCCTTCCTTCCTTCTTTCTTTCCTTCCTTCCTTCCTTCCTTCTTTCTTTCTTCTTCTTTTTATTTTTTTTACTAGTTTTGTTTGCTTTTGGAGGAGAGAACACTTGTCAGGCTCAGAAATCGCCCCTGGCAGGCTAGGGGACCACCCTTCCTTCCTTCTTTCTTCTTCTTCTTTTTTTTTTTTTTTTTACTAGTTTTGTTTGCTTTTGGAGGAGAGAACACTTGTCAGGCTCAGAAATCGCCCCTGGCAGGCTAGGGGACCACATGGGATCCTGGGTAGGCTCCATGCAAGGCAAACACCCTACTGCTGTGTTATCTCTCCAGCCCCTACATCTTATGTTTTATTTTCCCCCACCCTACATCTTATGTTTATAAGAATTAAAGGTAAGGGGCTGGAGAGATAGCATGCAGGTAAGGCATTTGTCTTGCATACAGAAGGTCATTGGTTCAAATCCCGGCATCCCATATGGTCCCCAGAGCTTGCCAGGAGCGATTTCTGAGAGTGGAGCCAGGAGTAACCCGAGTGCTGCCGGGTGTGACCCAAAAAAACAAAACAAAACAAACAAACGAACAAAAGAATTAAAGATAAAAGACATGACACAAGAACTGAAAGTATGTGCTTTCCATGCCCCACCTTGTGCTGGAAGTTGGAGCCCCGTGTAGTGTGGGGTATTGACCCTGAAACTTCTCAAACATCACCCCAAGGTGATGAAAAACAACACCCACCCTGAATCCTGCACCCCAGAAACTGGCCGTGTGTGCAAGAGGGCTTCCCAGCCTTCAGGACAAGTCTCCAGGCCACTATCAGCAAATCCAGTTTTGTGGACCAGGGCCTCTGATGCAACACACAGTCCCTGTGCCAGTGGGTGTGAGGACAGCCACCAATGCCACTGGTCCCAGGACTGTGGGCTGGTGCCCTCCACACATTGGGCATTTGTTGCTGCCCTCCTGCTCCCCAAGGGAGGGGCTTCCCACCAGGTCATTCACCGGGTCACGCGCTTGCTTGCCTCGGCAAAGGGAGGCCTGCCAGAAGGCAGTGAGGCCTGGTAGACAGTTTCAGCCATGTCGCAAACAAAGCGGCCCCTTTCAAATCCTGGCATCACTCAGTGTGCCCGGGGTGACGTACTATGAGCCTGGGGAAGCCCCCCAAACCTGCTCTCCAGGTGGATTGTGGTTTGAGAGGCACTTTGGTCACTTATGTGCCCCTTTGCTATGAAAGTCAGAGGAGGGGAAGGGTGGCGGTGGTCCCTCTTTCTGGCCCTCCCTTTGGTGCTCCTACTGTCCACCTGTCTGTGTCCAGCCCCCTTCCAGAACCTTCTCTACGTCAGCACTGCCAGGATAGACTTGTATGTTCTACCTACTCCCAAAGGACCATCTCCTGGCATGTGCAGGTCCCTTACGAGGCCCCATATGACATAGCCTGGCTCCCAGGAGCAGGTCTGATACCCACCCCCAAGAAGTCCCCAGTAGTATACCCAGGATTGCCCCAACTCAGCAAGTATCTACCCGCTGGCCAGAGGTCAGGGAAGGAGCAGGTTCTGATGGCAGCCCATCCTCCCAGCATCAGGTCAAGGCCATCTCCTCCAGTGAGGCCCCAGCCAGGGCTTAGGTGGAGCAGGCTCAGTGGGGGCCTATAGGGCACCTCACCCATTTGAGGGTGTCCTCAGGCCACAGAAGGGACATGAAAGAGACTGGGAGAAGTGACCAGTGCTTCTGGCACCACAGCACAGTCCCTCTCCAGCACTGGACAGCAGCCACCTAAGGCTCTTCACCTCCACTCTGGTTTTAAACCCAGGGCAGGGGGTCAGGTCAGGGATCACCCAGAAGAGAGAAGCAGTTATTGGCTCCCAGGCCGAGTTGCCTCTCTCCTCAGCCGAATGGCAAAAAATGGCTTCCATCAGTCCAATTTTCATCACCTCACAGTCCCCTGACACCCCACTGTCATAGGTAGGTCCTTGTCTTCACCATCCACAAGCCACATCTATGGTGGCCTTGGACTCACCTCCTCACTCCTGTCCCCTAGCTGTCACCTCCCTCCTGCAGATGTTCAGGCTTCTCTAAAAGTTGGCATTGCTGCCCACCCCTCAATCCACCAACTTTCCTGAATGTCCCTCCTGGTCCCCTTCCCTGGCTGGCCAGGAATCCCTGCAGCTATGACTTTACTTGGGCTGTTCACCATCCACCTAAAAAATCATGGAGAGGCCCACAGAGGCTCCACCTGCCCACTTTGGCCCTTTCAGACCCCATAGACCCTTCTGCCAGTACTATCTCTGTACTCAGTGCAAATGCAAAGCTCCCTAGGAAACCCCAGGCTAGCACCTCTGTGGAAAGGTCCTCCCAATTGGCTGAGGAGCCTCTTCATTCCTTCCCAGCAGCGACCCTAGTAAAGCTTTTTGCTTCCCCATGACCCAGCCTCTTCTCCTGGCCCCTGAGAACAGTCACCGGAAGAAACGACCATTACCACCACCAGCAAGAACCTCCCCGACTCTGCTCGGGAGTGCCACGAAATAATTAAAATCTTGCTAAAGCCAGCGGAGGGCTAAGCTGTTGTTGTGCATTTTAACTTTCCCGGAGTCCACAGGATTTTTTTTTTTTTCAACGTTGCCATGTTAACCTTTTTCCATCTTGGAAGTTTGCCTGGATGCCCATGCATGCATGCAAAGAGAATGAGGGGTCCTGTCTGGGGTTGGGGGGAACCCCTTGCCCTTGATCACAGCTTCTGAGAGAAGTCGGGGGATCCGTGCAAGGAGGCTTTTCTTTCCTTTGGAGGATTCTCAAGCCAGACTTCCCCGGGGGGCAACGTGGAGATGCCTCCGTGTCAACTTTCTAGGAGCTGGGGCCGGACAGGTAGATAGCATGGAGGTAGGGCATTTATTTGCCTTGCATGCCTAAGGGCGGTGGTTCGAATCCCGGCATCCCATAGGGTCCCCCGAGCCTGCCAAGAGTGATTTCTGACAGCAGAGCCAGGAGGAACCCCTGAGCGCTGCTGGGTGGGACCCCAAAACCAAAAAAGAACAAAAATGTCTAGGAGCTTCCCACGGCCTAGCACATGCATGGGTTTCCGTTTGTAAAGGACGTCTAGGAAAAGTTTAGGAGGCTGGAAAGTCGGTGCAGGAAACGCTTCTCTTCCTGAGCTGGAGGCTACGGGCTCCCCGGGCACCCCTGAAGCCCCGGAGCCCCCCGATCTCGCGCCCCCCACGCACCTGCTCGTGGCGCGCCAGCAGCGCGGGCGAGGCGCACAGACGGAGCACCAGCAGGCTGCGCGCCAGCTCCCAGCTGCGCCGGCTGCGGTAGGCTTCCTGCGTGTTGCCGAAGTCCACGGCGGGCAGCGGCGGCGGCGGCCTCGGGGCTGCCTTCGGCCCGCGCCCCGCCACCACCCCCGGGCCCGCGGCGGGCTGCTCGCGCGTGGCGGGCGCCGTGGACAGCGGGGCGCGCAGCACCCACGAGATGCGCCGGAGAGCCATGGCGGGGAAGGGATCCGGGGCGGCCCGCGACGGGCCCGGGAAGCTTAAGTACACGCCGCCGGACCCGCTCCGCCCCCGGATCCGCTCCGCTCCGCCCCGCGCTCCGCTGTGCCTCCGGAGAAACCGCGGCCCGCTTCGGCCAAGTGGAGACCACGCCCACACGTTGTATTCTCGCCCTCTGATTGGAGGCTCCGCTATTTAGCCACGCCCCTCCCCCAGAAGCCCCGCCCCTCGTTGTATTTCACCCTGTGTCCAGAGGCCCCGCCCCTCTCCTAGCCACGCCCCTCCGTTGTATCCGCGTCTTCTGCCAGGGAGGCCCCGCCCCGCTCTCTAGCCACGCCTCTCCCCCGAGAGGCCCCGCCCCCTCGTTGTATTTACGCCCTCTGCCCTGAGGGCCCAGCCCCGGTGTCTAGCCACGCCTCTTTTCTCCTCGAGTGGCCCCGCCCCTCCATCTTATCCGCGTCCTCTGCCCGACAGGCCCCACCCCGCGCTCTAGCCACGCCCCCTACCCGAGTGGCCACGCCCCGTTCTCGGCTTTCTCCTTGGGCCGCTCTGCCTCCCTCCCTCTAACGACACGCCCCCATAGACGGATGCCACGCCCCCTCGGAGAAGCCACACCCTTTCCTTCCCGGGGACTAAGCCACACACTTCTTCCCCTGCGGCTCTGCTTATTCAGGCGTTCAGTACGACAAGAATCTATTGCAGACTCTACTATCTAGTAGCCCGACAAAGGCTCCATGTGGTCTTGCATCCGAGATACTACTGTCCCCTTGGCTGCCCACCCTTAGCTCCAGCTTTCTCGCAGAAAACTACACCTGGGGACCCCATCCTTGGACTCCAATGGGATTTCTTGCCCTCCCTCCACCTCTCCAAGTGGCTGGTGGGTTTGGCTGGACAATTATACGCAGTGTCTGAGTTCCTACCAGGTCGTGAGGCTCAGGACTCACAACTAAGTCCAAGTGTCCATATAGTGTCCGAGGCCCTTTAGGGATTTGTCCAAAAGCCTCCCAGGATTTTCCTCTTCCACTGTCCACCCCAATGGACAGACCTCCAGGCTCCTCTGGGTACCTCTGTGACTGATTGGTTACGGCCCCTAAGTCTAGCTCAGACAGTTCAGGGTGACAATCGTGAAGATAATAGCATAGATAACTCCAGGAAACTACCCTTTCACTCCACAGCAACTGAACTAAAAGAGATTGTCCTAAGCAATTGCTTTTGGGACTCTGGAATTAGGAAATGCACAGGCAGCCTCCAGAGAACAGCAAGATGAAGAGGCTGGTAAATTCAATTTCGGTCCATTTCCACTATAGAGGAGCATCTACTTTTGGCCAATCCAGGCAAGCAGCTATGGGACCAGGGACAAATAATTCTGGCTCACAATGCAGGTATTCACAACAGAGGAAGTGGGGAGGTGACCTGCATGTGCACTGATGAGTGGATGGAGAAACGGGGTCCTGATGCATCCAGAGAGTGGAATATCTGGATGAGGTGTTGAAAGTAAGGAGTGGAGTGGACTACAAGTGGAATATAAGGAATGATATGATGATGCATGCTATGTGCAAAATTGGTCCAGAAAACAATATGCTAAGTTAACGAAGCTGAACTCAAAAGGCCATGAGTTGTGGCTCTACTTATATGAATGTCTAGAATAGACAGATTTATAGAGCTATAAATGGGTATATATCATGGATGGAGCTGGAGAGATAGTCCAGCAGGTAGGGATCTTGCCTTACATACAGCCTAACTAACTGCAATCTGTCCCCAGCACTGGATATGATCCCCTGAGCCTTGCCAGGAATGTTCCCTGAGCACAGAGCCAAGAGTGGGTGAAGTACAACTGGGTGTGACCCAATCACACATTCCCAAAAGAAAAAAGTTATTAGATTTATGACTTTCTGGAAAGAGGAAGATGGGGAGAATGGGGAGTGGCTGCTAATGCATATAGATTTGGAGTATTAAAAATTTCCAGAGTTAGATAAGGGCTTTTATTCTACAGGTGATCTCTTTTTTGTTGTTGTTGCTGTTGATTTGTTGGTTTTGGGGCTACACCTGATGGTGCTCCAGCCTCTGTGCTCAGAAATCGCTCCTGGCAGGCTTGGGATACTATATGGGACACTAGGCACTGAACTCAGGTCAGCCACATGCAAGGCAAATAAGGCAAATGCCCTACCTCTGTGCTGATCACTCTGGCCTAAGATAGGGATGATCTTTGCTTGACCATTTCTTGGTTTGTTTTTGTTTTGGGGCTACACTCAGCGCTCTCAGGGGTTACTCCTGGCTCTACTCTCATAAATCGCTCCTGGCAGGCTCAGGGAACCATATGGGATGTTAGGGAGCAAACCCGGGTTGTCCTGGGTTGGCTGCATGATACCATTGTGCTATCTATCATTCTGGTCCCCTAAGCACCATCTTTTAATCAACTCTTGAGTGGGGTAGTTGCATAGTAGGTGAGTTGTACCCAAATAAAGCAAGCTATTAGGGCACATACAGCAGAAGACTGTTATGAGTATCTATGGCCCCACCCCACTTCCTGTGCAACTTGATCTTACCTGCAAGACCCCGCCCATTTATGGGAGGGGTCTTGGAAAGGTTAGATAAGGGCTTTCACCCAGGGGATTAGGGTCTTTTGGTCTTTACCAGCAAAGGACGTTAGAGGGAAGATGGCTGAAAGGAGTTAAGACGCAGGGCAAGCTAAGAATGGCATGCGTAAATGGTTAGCAGCCACATCTGTTGGCCAGGGCAATAAAAATGTTATCTCTCATGAAGCCTGCCTGTGAGTGAGTTCAATACCCCTCGCTTTCCTGGACCCAGACCCTCCATTTAATGGGGGATGGAGCCACGTGGCCAGAGCCTAAGAACAAAGGCATCCATCCATCATCCAAGTCCATCCTGAGGGCTTAATGCAACAAGTATCTAAAAGAAAAAAAAAGAGAGGGGGGAAATGTCTGCCACACAGGGGGAGGACAAGAGAGAAATAGGGGTCATCGGTGGTGAGAAATGTGCACTGGTGAAGGATGTTTGACATTGTATGCCTGAAATTCAATCAGGAACTTTATAACTGTGTATCTCAAGATGATTCAATTAAAGAATTTATTCTTTTTTAAAAAGACTCCATTATGGGACTCAGGGCAAGTTCAGTTTGAAACCATGAGCTGCTTTTTTAATCTGGTCCATGAGTTCCAATTCTGTGCTTTGTTGGAAAGAGCGGTTGGCACATGTCCAAGAAAGCCCCCAGACCCAGATCCCAGTGGGACTTTGTGATAGGCAGAAAGAATTGGGGAGTAGAGTCTTCAGTAGGTCAGCTGAAGAAGAGGGTAGACCGTAGGTGGTGGGTAGGAGGAATATTCCTAGGTTCCTGATCAGAAATAACTGATGGTCACTCCTTTATACCCACCAAGGTTGGGACACTCAACAAGGTCCAAAGCCACCAGGGACACTGCAGCCAGGCTCCAAATTAACTGGTAGACAGCGTGGCCACTGCAGGCTGCTGTGTAGCCCTCTGCACCCTCATTCTTGTCTGACACAATCTTCTCAGACTGTCCTCCTTTAGCATCCCTCCTGGGTCCTGCTGCTACAGATACATGGTGCAATATCTGTCTTCACTGCAGCCCGTGAACATGACATTGGAACTCTGTCAAAGTTATTATTTCGCTGTGTGCCTCTTACCCGGATTTCCTGAAATATTCGCCCAAATTGCGGCTCCTTGTGTCTGAATGCATTCTGATTTATTGCATTTTTGCTGCTTGCTCTGTGCCCGCTTTTACTGATAGATTTGCTCTGTCTGCACGCAGTGGAATTCATTCACATTTGTTTAATTTGGGGCTTGTCTTCTTCTTATCGGACTGCAACAAACATGGCCCAGCCTGCCCTCCCTGGTGCACTGACTCCCTCACCAGCAAGGCGTGTTAGTCTCTTCTCCTCTCCTTGGGACTCTCATAGCCTCTGATTAAACACTATTTAGTTATGCAGATTATGCCTTTCCTTTTTTCTTGGAGCTAGTAAAATATGACAGCATTTCCTGATTTCAGATTACCTGCTAGATCTTAGAACTCGTGGCTTTGTGCTGGTCAAAGCAATCCCAAGGCAAAATCTTTAATAACCCCTTTATGATCTATCATTCCCTATGGTCACTTTTAGGTGAGGAATTTAGACTTCTCAAATTGGTTTGTTTTTGCTTTGGGCCAGACCCAGTAGTGCACAGGGATTTTGCTTTCGGATCATTCCCAGCCAGTGCTAGGAGGACCAAGTGGTGCTGAATATTGAATCTGGGGCTCTTACATGGAAAACCTGTGATCTAGGTTGAGCTCCCCCTAACTCTCTGCAGGTTCCTTCCAGAGGAAATCTGTGTAGATTTTGCACGCTGAAAACATTCTACCATTCTACCTTTCCACTCTAGCAGTTGCAGTTTCTGCCCTGTCTTATTTGAGGGAAACTGGCTCAAAATAAGTGTCTTCATGGCCAAGGGCAAGGTCTGAAGCCAGGGCCACTGTCCCCAGAGCCTCTTTTCACCTTTTTCTTTTTCTATTTTTGGTTTGTTTTGTTTTGGGGCCACACCCGGTGATGCTCAGGGGTTACTCTTGGCTATGAGCTCAGATATCGCTCCTGGCTTGGGGGACCATATGGGATGCCGGTGATCAAACCGTGATTCGTCCTAGGTCAGCCATGTGCAAGGCAAATGCCCTACCGATGTGCCACCTCTCCAGCTCTCTTTTCACCTTTTTTTAATGGTCCATAGAGTCTATCACCCCATGTCACCCAAACCAGCCTCAGAAACCCCACATTTGTTCAGTCAATGCCAAGGTTGTTTGACATGCATGCAATTAGACTGGGCCTTGGGACACTGACCAAGTCTATCCCAGTGCTCCCAGCTCGTCTCAGCTATGCAGGTGATCCTAACAGACACCTGGTGGGTGCCATTTTTTACCCGTGTCCATTGCCACAAAGGGATGCTCATGTAACCCCTGACTCAGGCCAGCCTTCTCCTTGTGTCCAAGGGAGCAGCCAGCCAGCAACCACTGTTTTACCCTTTTTTTTTTTTTTTTTTTTTGGGCCACACCCGGCGGTGCTCAGGGGTTACTCCTGGCTGTCTGCTCAGAAATAGCTCCTGGCAGGCACGGGGGACCATATGGGACACTGGGATTCGAACCAACCACCTTTGGTCCTGGATCGGCTGCTTGCAAGGCAAACACCACTGTGCTATCTCTCCGTGTTTTACCCTTTCTTTCCATGGCCATGATTACTCGGTGCTCTGTGTTCCTCCTAGTTCAGTGCTTAGGAGTCACTTCTGTCTGTTCTGGGGAGTAACGGAGTCTTCTGCACCCCAGCTACTGAACCTGTCTCCAACTTATTGGGAAAAGAAAATCAAAATAAAGATTCATAAGGAAATAAGTGACTGCGTCTGTCTCACTGCTCTGCTCCAGGTGGCCCCACTGGGCCATAGACAGAGACGCCCACCCAAGGCAGCCCCTCAGGTTATAGTCCCAAACTGACCTGGAGTTGCTGTGCGGGGTGATTGGCCTCCCCATCCCTGGTGAATCACACTTGCACTGGGTCCTCCACTCCACAAACCGTTTTGAGCAACTGATCTGTTGCCACCAGTGTCCTGGCTCATGGTCACCTCCACAGCACCCCTGAAGCCCTTTTGGACCTCCCACTCACCTTCAAGGCTATAAGTCCCCAGACCCAGAGCATATATGGAGGGTTTGAGCAGGCCAAAGATGCAGCACCCTGGTGTCCCAGCCTCCCCAACTCAGCCCAGTACCCCCAGCCCTTCTAGCAAGACTCTGGTCACCTGTCCTCACTGCCTGGGCCACCAACACCAGATTGGAGGACTGCCATGTCTGTGACCCCAGGGTTGGGGTAGGCCTTCCCTGAGGCTCCCTGATTTTAGCCTGAGCCCCTTCAGACCCATGTCACCTCTGCAGGGCACTGATTGGGCAGGAGTTTCAGGAATATCAGATACACTTCTGGTGCTGCCTGAATCCTGGTGACAATCCTGATGCCGTATCTTAACCACTGCTCACAGAAGACCCTTAACTTTCTGGCCCAATGCGGCTACGTGCAGTCTTTGTTCCCAGCCTGTGTGCGTGGGTGAAGTGGGAAGGAGGCTGGGGACACCCATGTGGCTGCTGTGAGTGTGATTCTGTCCCTCATACCCCAGCATGTGGGTGTGGGGCCCTGACTGCCACCTTCTTTTCCTGCAGGATTTTAATCTAAAACTACCTCTGGCCTGGTGACTTTCAAGATCTTTGCTGACCAACCCGGGATCCCCGGCATCCCATCTGGTCCCCCAAGCCTGCCAGGAGCAATTCCTGAGCATAGAGCCAGGAGTAGCCCCTGAGTGCCACCGAGTGTGCCCCCCCCAAACAAACAAGCAAACAAACTAAAATACCTTTGCTGGTCCTGAGCCCCACATTTCTTCCTACCAGGCTTGCTGCCATTCATGACTTTGGACACAGGTGCAAATGGTAAACCCCTTACCCCATGTCTGGCACAATACCACCTGCACAGCTCCCCACCTCTGGCAGTCTACATTGAGGGACAGGCCTCTGGCACTCGGGATGATATTGCTCAGTGTCCCAGGTCCCAGTCTGCCTGCAGGTGCCAAGCAGCCTTGCCATTAGCTGAGCCTCCTAGGCAGCCCCTGCAGGGGGCTTCCAGGAGGAGGTGATAGCTGATCAGAGGCAAGGTGGAGCTTGATGAGGGGGAACTGGGCCTCAGGTTTAGAGGTGTTGGCACTCCTCTTCCACCAACTGCTGCCCTGAGCCTGCCTCCACCCTGCTCCAGCCATCGGCATTCTGGGAGTGTCTCCACAGCTCTGCTTTTCACCCATTTTCACAGAAAGAAACCCCTCAACTTTCTCCAGCAAGACAAAGTGAGCTTGTTCTCTATCTTCCATCAGGCTCAGGATTGGGGTTGCCCAACTACAGTCTCTCCTGGGTGTCTGGGCAGGGGGGTGAGAGTCCCCTCCAGGAGGTGCATTCGTTTCTGTGCCTGCCACTGGGACCACCCTGGGGGCTCCTCGGATGGGGTTTAGGCAGGGGCAGGAGGGGGGTGTTACACGCGCCATGGCTAAAGGCCTTTTCATCAACATCTCTGGGGACCATAGTTCCCAAATTCACAAGGCAGACCACCTCCTTTTCAGAAACAAAATCACTCAACCACCCCTGGAAATTTACCTTCTTTATTGTCCCTGGGATTTGTATGGGGGAGTCACCGGCTTTGGGGAAGACTCAGCAGGGAAAGTACCTGGAATGAGGCCCTGAGGGTCCTGGGCAGGGCAAAGCAGGCTGGGACCCGACAGGCTTCTCAGGGAAGCCTGAGAAGGGACCTCCTCATTGTGGGGCATGTGGACACATGTCCCTGACAAGCAGGGAGATGTGTAGAAAGGAATAGATAGCTCCTTGGATTTTATTTTGTGTGTGTTTGAGGCCACACCTCACAGTGTTTGGATTCAGGCAGCACTTAACCAAGAGGCTAATCTGAGGCCTACCACATCAGACCGTGTGCTTCTCTCTGTCTCTCTCTGTGTGTATCTCTCTGTTGCTCTCTCTCTGTCTCTGTCTCTCTCTGTATTTCTGTCTCTCTCCTTTCATTGACTTGTTTGATAGTTTTTGTTTTGAGGCTAATAGACAGTGATCAGGGCTTATGCCTTACTCTGTGCTTAGGGAATCACTCAGGAGAATAATATGGGACGCTGAGGATTGAACCTAGCTTGGCCGCATGCAAAGCAAACCCTCTACCTGCTGTACTATGGCTTCAGCCCCTAAGTTCATTGTTTCTATGATGGTGTTTTTATATTACCAAAGTAATAATATTATAGGTCACATGCTTCTTTCACCATTTGGAATTATCAGCATCAATGGGAGACATGAGCCTCCAGATACATCCCAGGAGTGCCCTCAGCTCCTAGACCTGAGCTGGTGGCCAAGTTGGCCTTGGTAGGAGTTTGTGAGGCTCCATAATGTCTCTGCAGCAGGGACACCTATGCAATCAATAGTGGGACATGGGGGCCGGAGAGATAGCATGGAGGAAGGGCGTTTGCATGCAGAAGAACAGTGGTTCGAATCCCGGCATCCCATAGGGTCCCCTGAGCCAGCCAGGAGCGATTTCTGAGCACAGAGCCAGGAGTAATCACCGAGTGCTGCTGGGTGTGACCCAAAAAACAAAACCAAAATAATAATAATAATAATAATAATAATAATAATAATAATAATAATAATAATAAACCAGTGGGACATGGCTAAGGATGGGTGAGGAGCCAGCCACCTGCCCCTCAGTGCTTGAAGCCCAGCAGTGGTGCGGGCATAGCTCACCCAGTTGAGCCTGGTGTGATTCCAGCCATGAAGAGCCTGGGTCTGAGCCCGTACCTGGCCCTACATTGATTTTCCTTCTTGGCTTGGGCCAGGCTGGCAAATTGGATCTGGCCGTCCATCCAGGAGCAGAGCCATGTTGACTTTGGCCTCCTGGGCTCCATGGCACACCACTTCTGGGAAAGGACCAGCCCCCGGTGCCCACGTGATTCAGGCATGTAGTTCGTGGGACACCCTGGCAGTGAGTTCTTGGGAAGTGATAAAACAAGAAGTTATTCTGTCACTCTAAGCAGCTGAAAACATTATTGCCATATTTCACTACTGTGTGGACGCAGAAACTAAGGCCTGATAAGACAAACTGATGCCAGAGATGGCTTAGGAAAAGCCTTGACCTTTATAGAAGAAGGCAGTCTACAGCAGAGACAAAAAGCTGTGATAAGGACACAGAGAAGGACCATCAAATTTTTCATCAAAATTTTTCTTCACAACACCATAGCAACAATTCTTAGCTAGGTAGAAAGCCCCACATGGGGCAACTTGAGAAAAAACTCTATAAAACCAAATTGCAAAGACAAGTAGTAGACTCCCATTATGGATTCTGGGGTTGGCCTCCAGCTCCATCTGGGATATGTACTCCATACTGAAGAAGCACCCCCCTTCTCTCCCCTCCTCAGAATTTCTAAACAAAAAGCCATTTGACTTCACTATTTTGGTGGCGGAATCATTTCCCATGCTGTGCGGGACAATTGGACTCCAGAGGCTCATAGCAGACTGTCATATGTCCTCAATTCTCCAAGGCATTGTCGGGTGATGTTGCAGATCCCCTTCTCAAAGCTGCCTCCTCTCTCTCTCTCCTCCCCACCTCAGGTGGAGAAACTCCACCACCTATATAGACATGTAAGCCAGGGATGTGCAGGGAAGACAAGTGGAAGGCAGTATGGGCCTTCTCCTCCTCTGTCAATGTGGGGATAGGTGAAAAGGAAAGAACTTCCATGGCATGTACCAGGGGCTGTCAGCTGGTGGGGCTGAATTTAGGAACAGCAAGTAGTTTTAGGTGGCCCCATGGTGATTGAAGGGCCCTGGCATGCAGTTCACTTCAGAGCTGTGTCTGGAGAGTCTGCAGTGGGCACCTGAGGAGTCCTCAGGGCAATGAGAGCTCAATGGGAGGCCCCAAGTTTAAGACATAGACAGCAAAAAAAAAAAAAAAAAGACATAGCAGACAGGCAGGACAGGTGGCCCAGAGGTTGTGAGGAGGCTGGCAGAGAAATCAATACTCAGACATGAGCTTTCAGGATCCTCACCAGTAGGGCTGCAGAAACTCCCTTTACTCACCCCAGGGCTTGCCTCACCTTGCACCATCTGGGGTCCCTTCTGAGGACAAAGTTGGCGCTGCTTCTGAAGCCCTCTGAGAAACAGGGCCTGGTTCCCCTGTTTCCTGCATGACAGCAGGTGAAAGGCCCGTTGCATCTCTCTGGAACCTTTGCAGGTGTGACACTGTGCAGACCCGCCCCCTGCCTCTGCAGTGCGAGTACCATGGTGCCACTCCTGTGCATCCCTTCTCCACACAGAGCACCTCTGACTGCTACCTGGAGTATGTTCCCAGCGCATTCAAAATGCTCCACAAATTGGAGACAGCGCAAGGGACTGATCATGAGCTTTGATTGCAAGTGATCAGGTTTGATCCTGGCTCCACACAGAACCGCTGAGCTCCACTAGGAAGAACTCCTGAGCACAGAACTGGGAGTAGCCCATGGGCCTCATTGGATGTGGTCCCCAAACCAAACAAAAATCCTACCTCCAGGGGCTGGAGTGGTGGCGTGGAGAAGTAAGGCATCTGCATTGCCTGCGCTAGTCTAGGACGAACCTCGGTTCAATCCCCCGGCGTCCCATATGGTCCTCTGAGCCTGCCAGGAGCCATTTCTGAGCGCAAAGCCAGGAGTAACACTAAACGTCACTGGGTGTGGTCCAAAAAACTAAAAAACAAACAAACAAAAAAATCCTACCTCCAGTCAACCTTGGCTATCAGCCTCAGCCCAGGGTAGCTCGGCATTCCTTCTACCTGCCCTTCCATTTATGGGGTACCAGAAAACCCGGGGCGGGGGGGCAGGCATGGAGGCTGTGTGTGAGCCCACCAGGCTTCTGAGAGTTTCTCCACCCCAGGATGCAGTGATTACCCTGTAACATTAGCCATCTTCCTTACAGTAGTCATCAGGATGGCCACAAGAAGCAAGTTCAGAGAGGGCAGGGGTAGGATGCTGGAGAGCCACTCCAGACCTCCCTGTCCCAGCTATCCATTGGCACCTCAGGTCCAGACCTGTTGTGCCTTTGCTGAATTCTGAGGCTTCGTGATCATTGAGGTGGATCACACACACACACACACACACACACACACACGCACGCACGCACGCACGCACGCACGCACACACACACGGCTTTGCTGTCTGATCCGAATGATACACATAACATGTCAAGGTGAAGGAAGTCTGGAAGTCCTGTCTAAGCTTGGGGGCTACACACCCGTCACAGGAGGCCTCGATGAGGGACAGGGACAGGTAATGAGGTCCTCTTTCAGGGCAGAAAGTGGAAACTGGATGTTGACCTGCTTTAGCCTCTCCTGAGAGCCCCCATGCTGAGAATGAGGATTCTGAGGGCAAAGCACTTGGGTGGGATTTTCTCTTTTGTAGAATAAAAATAAAAATATAAAGTCCATGAGTTGGGTGAGGTTGCCCCAGGCACCACGTTTCTAACCCCTCAGGCAGATGGGTTTGATGAAGCAGGGCAGTGGCAGAGAAATAATAGACCAAGCAGTCAGAAAAGATATTTATCGGAGTCAGCTCTCTTTATTCCTCATGGCCTTCCTCTGCCATGTGCTGCCTATTTGCCATGTGCTTTTTCTCTCTAGCACAAAGCCAGGCTCTCCTTTATTTTTTATTTATATATTTATTATTTATATATATGTGTATGTATATATATATATATAAATATATATATATATATATATATATATTGGTCACACCCGGCAGTGCTCCGGGTTACTCCTGGCTCTATGCTCAGAAATTGCTTCTGGCAGGCTCAGAGGACAATATGGGATGCCGGGAGTTGAACCACCGTCCTTCTGCATGTAAGGCAAACGCCCTACCTCTATCTCTCCAGCCCCTCTCCTTCTTTATTATCCAGAACCCCACCCACCAAGGTGAAGCAAGGCCCTGTAATCCAGGTGGGCTTTTGCATATCAAAGGAAAAAGTTAGGAAAACAGGAAGTTGGGAGAAGGGTTACATTCTTTCATTAAAAATATTTACTATAGGGCTGGAGAGATAGCACAGTGATAGGGCATTTGCTTTACAAGCAGCCTATCCAGGACCAAGGGTGGTTCGAATCCCAGCATCCCATATGGTCCCCTTGCCTGCCAGGAGCTATTTCTGAGCAGAGCCAGGAGTAACTCCTGAGCACCACTGGGTGTGGCCCAAAAACCAAAAAATAAAATAATATTTATTATAGTTCAGGTCACATATCTACAATACTATTACTATTAATATTTATAGTATTTTGGGGGGTTGTGGTCACATCTGGTGATGCTCAGGTGTCATTCCTGTTCTACACTCCTGGTTCAGTGCTCAGAGATTACTCCTGAGAGCATTCAGGGGACCATTTTGGGGTGCCAGGAATTGAACCCTGGTCATCTGTGTGCAAGGCAAGCAAGCGCCCATACTATCACTCTGACCCAACACTTATGGTTTTGATGTACAATCATTGCATATTAACATCAAAGTACCCAAGATTTTGTTACTTCTGGTTCTTAGATGGAATTTTCTATCCCCTAAGCTGTAGCCTCAGGGGACCCTCCTGCTGCTGCCTCTCCAGGGACACATGTTCACTTGGCGTCTGAGACAATTCACAAGAGGTTTCGGAGCAAGGCTCTCCTCCTCCCTCAAAGCTCCCCAAAGCAACCCCATATTGGCTCTGGAACCCATGGACCAATCCCTGAGGTCCTAGGCTTAGTCACCAAGAGGGGCAGCGGTGACAGAGCCTGCCGGCAGAGGGCAGCAAAAGGCCACCGAGCCTAGCCCAAATCCCTGGGACCTTGTCTTCCCTCCAAAATACTTAGGCCCTGACCCCCTGGGGACCAGGCCTTCCCATCCCCTCCACTCCCCCAGCAGATGGTAGCATCACCTATCACCTGCCATTTAGGCTTCTCTCTGCAGCAACCACAGGGCTCTCTGTCTCCCTCTGTCTCTGTCTTTCTCTCCTTTCCCTCTTTTTCTTTCCCTCTCCCTCTTTCCCTCTCTCTTCCTTTCTCCTTCTTTCTCTTCCCTCCTCTCCCTTTCTCCCTCTCTCTTCCTTTCACCTTCTTTCTCCCTCTTTCTTTCTCTCCCTCTCTTTCTCTTTTTCTTTCTTTTTCCCCCCTGTTTCTCTATCTCTTTCTCTTTCCTTCTCTCTTCCCTTCTCTCTTTTACACACACACACATACACACACACACACACACACACACACACACACACACACCCCACACATGGGTCACTCCCTGTCTTTAACCAAATCTGATCCTGCTTCCAGCCTCCAGCTTGGTCCAGGCCCCCCTGTATTACTCAACACCTGTGAAATGCTAGAGATTAAATTTGAGATATGGAACAAGTGAGACAGGAACTCTCAGCCTTTTTTGCATTCCTCTCCCTGGCTCTGTGCCATCTGTTTTATTTATCTATTGAGGGGGGAGTATATTGAGCCATATCTGGCAGTGCTTGGCTTACTCCTGGCTCTGTGCTCTCTCTCTCTCTCTCTTTCTTTTTGTCTGTTTTTTATTTTTTTTTTTAGCTTTCAGGCCACACCTGGCTATGCTCAGGGGTTAACTCCTGGCTTTGTGCTCAGGAATCACTTCTGGCAGTGCTCAGGGTACCACATGGGATGCTGGGGATCAAACCCAGACCAATGGCATGCAAGGCAAGTGCCCTACCCATTGTACTATCTCTCTAGCCCCCAGGTACATTGCTTTTGGGACTGGTCAAACCTGCCTCTTGGTATTTGCCCTAAGGTTTCTAGCTGGCAGAGCATCGTGCCCTCCCATTGAGGTGCAGGCAGAAAGAAGTCTTGTCTCTCTGCACTGGCAGGTGGAGAGGGCCTGCAGTGACCTCCTGGAGCCCAGGAGAAGCTAGCTCCCCAAGGCCTAGTAGGAGAGAGTGGTGCCACCCCGAGACCATAAGAGGCACAGCAGGCTCTGGGTGGCTGGCAGGGAAGAGCCCCCCTCAATCCCCGTGGCCAGCAGGCTCCAGGCTGACAAGGTCCCATCTCTGTCACAGCTTTTTCCAGCCCTTCACCCCCAGACTCGGTTCCTACAGCTTAGCCTGCTCCCCATCCTGATGGAGTTGATGGGTGAAGAGTGTATGTCACCACACAGCAAGGACAGGCCCAGTGGGTTTTTCATGTTCAAAGAAGTCATGTAGCCATCACGAGCCTTTTGGCGCACCAGGAGGACCTGAGGCTTGTCCAAGCTCTTTGGCTGCATTAGAATGCACCGTCACTGCCTTTGACCTTGTGATGCAGTGGTGGCTGGGTAAGGTTCGGTCACAGTCATCAGTCCGACTTCCTAGGCTGGAGTTCCAACTCTGCAATGGAAGCCCTAGCACCATCTGAATGCAGAGCACTGGGGAGAAGGGCTGGGACCCTGCATTCCTCCTGGGTGCAACTGTACCAGTCCTGTTTGTGTCCCTGGCCCATTTGCCAACTTTTCTCCTTCCTATCCCTTCACACCTTTCCAGTACCCTCAGTCTCCCTGTTGCAGGAGACAAACTGGCTCAAATAGTCAACTCAGGACAGAGGTAAGGTGAGAGGTGGTTTCCAAATGCCATGGGGGAAAGTGCCCCCCAGCTCTTAATGGACACTGAGGCTGATGACAGAGGGGACACTTCAGGGCTAGACTCTCAGCTGGACCACATGGGCTCTGAACACCAACACCTCTGGGTTGGCTTCAAGTGCAGACTCATCCCTGCAGTGCCTTTTAGCCCAGTGATTTGCCACCTCACCACACCCAGAAGTAGTTGCCACTCATTGTACCCACCATATTTGAATTTCCATAGAAGATTCCCCTTAATTTCAAGAATTATTGACCCCATTTAAATGTTTGACAGGAGAGAGAAGGGTGTGAAGGAGAGTCTCATGGTGAAATAAAACCTAAATTTGGGGCGGTGCAGGCAGTAGGGCTTTTGCTTTGCACGTGCTAACCTAGGATAGATCCCCCAGTGTCCCATATGGTCCCCCAAGCCAGGAGTGATTTCTGAATGCAGAGCCAGGAGTAAACCCTGAGCGTCACGGGGTGTGGCCCAAAAACAAACAAATAAACAAAAGCCTAAATTAAAATAAACTAAACTAAAATTCTGCTCCATATTGGTGGTTGTAACTCCAGTCCCAGATCTCTGGCTTAGACTCCTTCATCTTCCCTGGTCACAGGGGCCTACATCCAAGGCTCAACTATGAGTACTGAGCAGAACTGCTTAAGGGGAAAGGGTGGTGGCATCCCCCAAAGCAGGTGCCCAAGGCTCCTGGGGCCTGTAGGTAGGAGGGGTGCAAAGGGAAGCCAGCTCCCTTATTCTAGGAGGTGATACTTTTGCCCAGAACCTGGCCGCTTCCTCCTGCCGCAGGACCTTTGCACCCATGGCCTTCTCCTAGCCTGGCTCCTGCATATCTCTCCTTAGAGCCCTGGCACCTGCCAAGGCATCCCCCGCCTCTGTCTATTTCTGAAATATCCTGCTGGTTTCATTGCCTCACTGCCTGCACCTGCCCAAACACCTGGTGGGCACCTGTTCTAGCACGTGTGCCCCAGAGAGATTGGGGAGCAGGGGCAGAGGGGTTCCATCACCCCCATGGCCAGTGGAATGTGGGTCGCAGGTGGAGTGCTTGGCATCTCCCATGCCCAACCGCAACCCCTGCCCTCAGCTGGCCTAGGTTCGGACTACCTGGCCAGACTGGGGCTCAACTTCCCAGACGCGGGTCAGAGGTCACCACCTCAAGACCTCACCTGGTCAGGGTACCATACTGCCCAGCTCCCCAAACCTCCCTCCCCATAAATAAAAGATCCCCTTTCTCTATGCTGTGTGCGCAGTCTCATGGCTCGGCCCTTTGTGCCCACACGTTGCCATGGAGATGGCGATTCAAAGCCCTTCACTTCAAGGCTTCCCTCCTTTCCTGTGGGCTGGGGTAGGGGGGAGCCAGGGTGGTGGCCGAGCCCCATGGATGCCCTCTCCTCTTCTCTCCATGCCCTTCATGCCCAGTTCTGCCAGAGCTGGTGAACCCACTTCCTTCTCCCTCTGGACAGCCCCGCTGCACAAAGACAGGCACTTTGAGCCATTACATGGAGGGAAACTGAAGTATGCCCAAACCCAGAAAGAAAAAAAAAAGTAGTTCAACTTGGCTTCTTAAAGTGGAATGATTCTGAGTGTGACCTGTCCCCTGGTCCTCTATGGGGTGCTCATGGGAGAGGCACTGTCCCCTCCTCCATCCCTGATCAGTCTGGAGTTGGCAAGTGGGGGGTTGCTGTTTTGGGGGCTCCTGATCCAAGCCCCTCTGTGCCTCGCCTGCTGTCTCTGCATAAAGCCTGTCTCTGAGTCACCCTGGAAGAGCTGTGAGCGGGGTCTTTGAGGCTCCTCTGCTTTCTCTGGATTCCGTTCTGACGTTTTTATCTCCCCACATTCCACTCTTTAATCATCTCAGACTCATGTCACCAGTGAGATCTCCAGCAGAATTTTCTGGTGGCAGCCCCGTCTGGTGGCACGAGGGGGGGGAGCATGAGGAACCCTTTACCCAAACGCCATGTGAGTCTAGCAGCTGGCAGCCTCAAAGACTGTTTTCTCTCCTGTATGGCTGAAGTGCTTATGCACCCATTGGTGTGACCCCAGACGTCTGAACCCTTTCAAGGTTCCCTGACTCCAATTCAGGGACTTTGATGAGGGGAGTCCATCCCAGACCCCTACTCTGTCCAGGACAGGAGCTGCATTGGAGGTTACTAAGGAAGCCAGGAGCTTAAACTGGGGCCAGGCAAAGGTTGAGGACATAGGATAAACATGGATAAACAGGTCAGGCCAGGTGACGGGCACCCTGGGAGCCAGGATGTTGTGCCCAGCTCAGCAGTTGGTGACCCCGATACTTTCTGTTCCAGAGAAAGGAAGTCCTGCCAGAAGGCTGGGGTGGGTCCGTTTCAACAGAGGGGTCCCCAGGGACCAGACACTGTAGTCACACCCCCATGGAAGACTTCGTAGTGAAAATTCCAGGGATCGAACAGAGCAGAGCTGAAGCCAACAGAGAGGGGGAACCACAATTCACTATGCCCTGGGTCTGGGTGACAGGACTCAACCCTCAGGAGGTGAGGAGGACATGGCTGTCCCATGACCCTGCTCATGTGGGTTGATGATTTTTTTTATTTGTTTGTTTGTTTTTGGCTTGGACCACACCCAATGATGCTCAGGGCATACTCCTGGCTATGTGCTCAGAAATTGCTCCTGGCTTGGGGGACCATATGGGATGCCGGGGAATTGAACTGCAGTTCGTCCTAGGCTAGCGTGGGCAAGGCAGACACATACCACTTGTGCCACTGCTCCGCCCCCTGGTTGACGATGGTTTTATAATATTCCTCACAAACTCATTTGCTGAAATCCTAACCCCAGAGATAAAGTGATGAGGAGCTGGGCTATTAGGAGGTGCTCACACTCTGAGGAGAAAGCCAGACCCAAGGGGCTCGTGTTCTTGTCTGAGCAGTTCCAGTAGCTCCCTCATCCTGCTCCATGTGCGCAGACCAGGAAGTCTGGACTCTGAAGCCAGAGCACTCTCTCAGGCCACTCTCATTTCTCTCAGGCCACTCTCATTCTCGGGTCCCCAGAACGCAGTACTGGAAGGGAAAAGGCTGATTCTAGGTCACTGGGTCTGAGGGGTACAGACTGCACAGAAAATCAAACTCAGGGCCTCTTGGCTACTGAATACAACCCTAGATGCTTATCTGAGTTCCAGGGAGGACCTGGGAGAAGATTGGGGTTGATTGTGTGACCCAGTTTGTTCAGTGGAGCCAATCTGTTATTAAAAGTGGAGCCCCAGTGCTGGAGAAATAGCACATCGGTAGGGCGTTTGCCTTGCACACAGCCAAACCAGGACCAACGGGGGTTCGAATCCTTGCATCCCATATGATCCCCCGTGCCTGCCAGGAGCAATTTCTGAGCACAAAGTCAGGAGTAACTCCTGAGCGCCTCTGGGTGTGGCCCAAAAAAACAAAAAAAAAAAAAAAGAAAGAAAAGAAAAGAAAAAGAAAAAATAGTAGAGCCCCACCCCATCACAGATATGAGATCATAGGTTTCTCCAGAGGTACTCTGCAACCCTTGGAACCCCTGAAACTGGAATAACCCCCTTGGCTCTTCCTGGGAGGACACAGTTGACCAAGTAACCCTATCCACACACCAGCTGCCCCAACAAAGAGAGAGAGCCTGTTAGCCTGTTACTGTTCTTGGTCCTATTCCTGTTCCTTGAGGTTACCTTGAGCTACCCTCTAACCTCAGCATCACTACGCTCACTGCTCTCTGCAAAGAAGCAGAAGGATGTGGGAGGTAGAGTTGAAGCCCCGTTCCATAGGGGACAGACAGATGGACCCATGTCCTCCTCCTGGACCTACCGTCCACCTCCAGGTAACTCAGATTGGCCACAATTTTATCTGCACACAACTCACCCCTGGGAAGAAGACAGGTGATGGCACTGATATACAATGAGCTTGTATACACACAGGTCCTAAGAGGATGGCAGCAAATGGGACCTGACCCCTCACAATCACTGATGTAGAAACAGGATCTATGTGGTTTCTCGGGGTCCACCCCTGGAAGTTGATGACACACAACTTGGTTTGATAGATTTTTGTTTTGAAAAGTGACTTAAACATTAAACTATTTTAGGGGCCGGAGAGATAGCATGGAGGTAAGGTGTTTGCCTTGCATGTAGAAGGTCAGTGGTTCGAATCCCGCCATCCCATATGGTTCCCGGAGCCTGCCAGGAGCGATTACTGAGCATAGAGCTAGGAGTAACCCCTGAGCGCTGCAGGGTGTGACTCAAAAACCAAAACAAAAAAATAAAAAGTAAACTATTATAGAAGTTTTCTATTTACAAAAATAAAAAACTTGGGGCTGGAGAAATAGCACAGCGGTAAAGCACTTGCCTTGCACACAGCCGATCCAGGACAAGTGGTGGTTTGAATCCCGGCATCCCATATGGTCCCCCGTGCCTGCCAGGAGTGATTTCTGAGCGGAGAGACAGGGGTAACCCCTGAGTGGCACCAGGTGTGACCCATAAAAACAAAAACAAAAACTTGATGGGGGCTAAAGTGATAACACAGTGGATAGGACATTTGCCTTGCACACGGATGAACTGGGTTAGATCCCTGGCATCCCATATCATCCTCCAATCCTGCCAGAAATGATTTATAAACACAGAGCCAGGAATAATCCCTGAGTACGGCTATGTATAACTCAACAACCATTAAAAATTTGAGTACAGTTTCAAGAATTTCCATGTACCATGCCTGAAAGTTCTTTTTTTGGTTAACAGATTAATTTAATGGGTTAGACAACCAGTGAACCAATATTGATAGGCTATTATCAACTGAAGTGTGTATTTCATGCTCATTTACTTACCTGCTGTCCTGGTTCTATGTCAGGACTGGCTTGCCTTTACTTATTGAGACTCTTCTGAGCACTCAGGGTGAGGGTATGACCAGTTGGGCCTGTAGCCCTGGCCTCCCACAGTGACCCTGCCCCCCTTCCTGAATCCCAGCACATCTGGGGGCCTTTCTCAAAAAAAGGCAGATAATGTGGCCATCATGTGTCTCAGTGTCACCTTTCTCGTTTCTTACTCCCTGTGTACATTGGACCTCAGTTTCCCTCTGCTGCCATGACTACCCTGTGCTTGGCACCTGACAGGCAGGAGGTAGAAACTTCTTCCTGATTTTGACTGGGGCCAGATGCTCTTGGGTCTAGAACTTGCAGTCTCAGTTAGCCTGAGCCCTCGAATAAGATTTCCCTGTTCTAGGTTCTGGGTAAAGGGGTCAAGGACCATGGTTCATCCCTGCCAAGCACCCAGGATCCACTTCTTTTTTTTCTTTTCTTCCTTCCTTCCTTCCTTCCTTCCTTCCTTCCTTCCTTCCTTCCTTCCTTCCTTCCTTCCTTCCTTCCTTCCTTCCTTTTTTTGGTTTTTGGGCCACACCAGTGATGCTCAAGGGTTACTCCTGGCTCTGTGCTCAGAAATTGCTCCTGGCTCGGGGGGGGGGGGGCATATGAGGTGCCAGAAATCGAACCCAGGTTCGTCCTGGCTCAGCCTCATGCAAGGAAAATGCCCTACTGCTGTGCTATAGCTCAGGCCCCGGGATCCATTTCCTAACCTGGCTTCTATAGATGTCCTCAGTTTTCACTCTCAGCTTTCCTTTTCACCCCTCATTGCTCTCCTCATTGAACCATCTCTCTCTACCACCAGGTGTCTCCTCAAAAAGGTGGTCTTTTCCATCCAAAGCTCTTCCAGAAGAAGACAAGCTGGTAAGTTATGGGACAAGAGGAAGAGGGTGGATCCATATGGACTACTTGAGTGAGCAGCTCCTACCTCTCTCTGGGTCCTGAAATTGTGCTTCAGAGATCGTCCTGAACTCAGACCTGTCCACACCCCTCCTCTCATAGGGGCAGATGGGGGTGGGAACAGGCAGAAGTCAGCAAATGAGCTTATACAGAGTGGATGGTAGCCTAAGTTACCTTGTACCAAACAATTCCACGCCTGCTTCTCCAGCAGACCTCTGGGATCACTCCTCAGACAGATCTCCCCCAGCCGTGCAAACTCAGGAGAGCTGACCCTGTTGAGACACTGCCCCTCAGGGATGTTGCTGCCTTCTATGAAGCAGGTCTCACTTTCATTTCACCCTTAGAACTGAGACAAGGAAGTGAAGATATAGCTCTCAGGGACTGTGTCTAGACTGTGGGGAGGCCTGGGACTTGTGGGGGATAGGTGAGGTGTGATTAAGGCCGTTTAGATGAAGCTCAGTCCCAGAGGAGGCACAGGGGTGCGGACTGTGATAGCCACCATGTAGCTCCTGTTTAAGCTGGCTCTACTCCTGAAAAGCTGGACCAGAAGCTAATTGAAGCATCTCTTCTAACGGGCACTAATGAAGACAAAGAGCCAGTCCATGCAGCTGGGGCTCTCAGCAGCTCCCTATGGCGGGTGGGGGAGCAGCCAGGGCACCACTACTTGCTGTCTTGTCAGTGGCAGCAGCTGGGAGGAAATGGTATCATCTGATTTTGGGGGAATATAATGTTATTACTTTCCCTTTCCCTTCTTCTTCTCCTCAGACTCCTTCTGCCATAGTTGGAAATGCTCAGGATTTACTTATTTTGGAGGGGGGAGCCACACCCAGTGGCGCTCAGGGGTTACTCCTGACTCTATGCTCAGAAATCGCTCCTGGCAGACTCCAGGGACCATATGGGATGCTGGGATTTGAATCACCGACCTTCTGCATGAAAGGCAAACGCCTTACCTCCATGCTATCTCTCCGGCTCCACTATGTTATTTTCTACCTTTTATCTTTTCTTTTTGTAGGAGGCTTCTAAGAAGTACTCAGAGGGCCAAAGGAACCACCAGAAACACACCTGGCAGTGTCCAGGGGTCCAAATGGTGCTCAGGACAGACAGAGGCTCCTCCCAGCAATTCTTGTCCAAACCAACTGGTTTAATGCCAGAGCCAGATGATGTGGTGCTTTTTGGGGCTCTGTAATGTTGGGGATTGTCTGGTCCACTCCAGGGGTGCTCAGGGCTGTGCCAGTGATGCTTGGGGGAACCACATAGTATCAGGGATTGAACTGTGTTTTAACTCCAGTGCTATTGCTTTATCCCTTGGGCCTCTCCCCACTTTTTGGGCCACATCCGGCAGCAGTGCTCAGGGGTTACTCCTGGCTCTGTGCTCAGAAATCACTCCTGGCAGACTCAGGGGATCAATGGGATACTAGGAATTGAACCCAGGTCTATCCCAGGTCAGCCACATGCAAGGCAAACGCCCTACTGCTGTGCTATCATTTCAGCCCCACCTTGGGTCCCTTTATTTTCTATTTTGACCTCATCTCTTTGCTAATATGTGAAATCACCCAGTTGCCAGCACCCCAGTCAACTTTCATTATTCCAGCCCTATATGCAGGATGCCCCCCCCCCCCAGTCTCCTGTGCAGAGTTTCAGCCTGGGTGAACTTTGCCCCCACTGTTAGCAGGTGGTGGGAGGCGTCTCACTGTAATTAGATGTACACCTTTTCATGGTGAGGCCGAGCCTGTTCTGATGGGTTCACATCACGATTTGGCCCCTTTTCTCTTGGGTGGTTGGTCTTTTTCTTATTGATTTGCAAGAATTCATTACAAGGAATACAAACCCTTTGTGAGCCGAACTGCTGAAATTCCCAGTTTGTTATTTATCTTTTGTCTCCTCCACCACCAATGCATCGGCCCTTGATCTTTGTGGGTTAAATATACCCCATCTTTTATGGTTTCTAGGTATAATTCTTTTTTTTTTTTTTTTTTTTTTTTTTTTTGGTTTTTGGGCCACACCCGGTAACGCTCAGGGGTTACTCCTGGCTATGTGCTCAGAAGTTGCTCCTGGCTTGGGGGACCATATGGGACACCGGGGGATCGAACCGCGGTCCGTCCAAGGCTAGTGCAGGCAAGGCAGGCACCTTACCTTTTAGCGCCACCGCCCGGCCCCATCTAGGTATAATTCTTAGAATGATACAAAGATGTGGAATTTTTTTTTTCAAGTCTGCTAGTAGCTTTAGGGTTTCATTTGAACATTTTCAAATCTTTGGTCCATTTGGAACTGATTTTAGTCTTGAGGAGAGAGGTGAGGTTCCAAAAGTTCATCCCCTAAATGTCTTTTCAGTTGTCCAAAAACTGTGTGTTTATCATATACATTGAATTATTTATAGAATAATCCATTTTTTCCCTCCTGAATTTGACCTGCCCTCCTCTGTCTCAGCACTAAAGTATCTCAGAACTGAATTTCTGTCCTTTCTTCTGCCTGTCCACTGGCTATGCTAATGATTGTGGGTTTCAAGTAGCTCTGAGGTCCCTACCAGCTCCTTCATCTCAGCCCCCTCATTTGTTATCATTGCTTCATTTCCAGAGTTTGGGGAATTCTGCGTGTGCATTTCAGATTTTCTTTGACAGGTCTTCCTGATTCACCCCCAAATAGGCAGTCTGGGTTCTGAGACTAGCTTGGGTCCCAGGTCAGGTTTCCCCTCTAGGACCTGATTCTGAGATCCTCACTCTTCTGCCTGGCCACGCCCCTGTGGGAGGGGCTATAGCTTAGAACCCACACTGGTACCCAGCAAGGGAGAGAAGAAGGGAGGGAGGAAGGGAGGAAGAGAGGTCCTGGCCGAAGAGAAAGTTTATGGGCCCTGGGGTCTATCACATGCCCTTGGGTAGGGCAGGTCTGCCCTTGTAGAACGGGGACAGATCAAGTGGGTGGGACACCAGGCTGGGTGTCCAGGAGAGGGTGTTGTGCAGCCTGATGAGCACCCATTTTATTTATTTATTTATCTATTTATTTATTTATTGCTTTTTGGGCTACACCCGGTGATGCTCAGGGGTTACTCCTGGCTCTACTCAGAAATCGCTCCTGGGTTGGGGGATTATATGGGACACCCGAGGATCGAACCGAGGTTCATCCTAGGTTAGCACGTGCAAGGCAAACGCCCTACCGCTTGCACCACCACTCTGGCCCCTGAGCATCCATTTTAGAGGGGTCTTCCTGTGGGAGGAAGCAGCGACGCAATCCCAGGACTGACCCTGCACATGCGCAGCACAGACTCTGGAGCCTGGAGCACATAGGTCAGGACTCCCAAACCCTACCTCAGGTAGCTGAGGATCTAGGGGGTGCTTGAAGGGCTGGAGATCATGTCTTGCATGGGAAGCTGTGAGTTAAAAACTTGGCTTGTGGGGCTGGAGAGATAGCATGAAAGTAGGGCATTTGCCTTGCATGCAGAAGGACGGTGGTTCAAATCCTGGCATGGTCCCCCGAGCCAGCCAGGAGCAATTTCTGAGTGTAGAGCCAGGTGTGACTCTCCCCCCAAAAAAAAACAACCTGGCTTGCATGGTTTCCTGAGCCCCACCAGCTGTGACCCTAACTCAAAAACTAATAAGTCAATAAGGTGATATTATGGGGGCAGAGAGATAGCATCAGGATTGATACTTGTCTTGCAAGCAGCCAATCTAAGTTGAATACTTTATACTTTATGGTCCTCTAAGCACCAGGAGTAAATCTGGAACACAAGAGCCAAGAGCATCTCCTGAGCACCATTAGGTATGACCCTAGTGGTCATACAGCCCCTCCCCACCCCACTCCAAAGTAAGAATGGGGGTTGGTAACTCAGAAGACATGGTTAAGCTCCCTGGTATTTTCCTGGCCTGTTGTCTGTTGCACCCCAGGGCTGGGCTTAGTCACACACACACACACACACACACACACACACACACACACACACACACACGAACACTGCCTCTGGATGGAGTGGGCAGAGGCCCTGAGGCAAGCTGGACCATGC
Source organism: Suncus etruscus (assembly GCF_024139225.1). Lineage (NCBI taxonomy): Eukaryota > Metazoa > Chordata > Mammalia > Eulipotyphla > Soricidae > Suncus > Suncus etruscus. The sequence continues at coordinate 20,461,903 of NC_064864.1, forward strand.
TGGGCAGACCCTGAGGTCCTCACGCAGGCTGTGAAAAGTGCCTTTGAGGTTGGCAGTAAACCTTGACCAGCCTAGACTGTCAGCAGGAATGCTGGCTAAAAATTTCTGGTCTCAGAGGCCTGCCTGAGGCCTTCCACCTCAGAACCACCTCACACCCTCGACACAGAGCAACCATCCACATCTGAACACCCTCACACCCCCTCCACAGACTGACCGTCCACCTCAGTATCCCCTCACACCACTGTCACAGACTGGCCCTCCTCAGCATCCATTCACATTCACACCACCACCACAGATTGGCTAACCCCTCAGTGTTGGAGCAAGAGGCCAGCAAAGAGCCTGTGGATGGGTGGGAAGGTCAAATGGGTGAGCCACAGCCCAGGGTCCCTACTAGAGGGTAGACAGAGACTAAGGTGTCACCTCAGTGCTGGCTCAGTCCCTCCCTTGTTCCCTACCCATGAGCTTCAGCCCAGGACAGGCTCAGCCATGGAATGGAGGCTCTGTGAACAAGTCTGTAGTGCAGGGCAATCAAGCTGATTTTTTGGGGAGTAGAGTCCCATGGCTTATGCTAAGTCATCCTCACAAAATATGGAACCCCACATAATGCCAAGGGGTCTGACCCATCAGCCTGATACCATGGCCCCCTTGGGCTTCAGGGTGACCTAGTGGCATGAACCAACCCCCTTAGCAAGATACTCTCAGGGAGGGACAGAGCAGTGGCGAGGAATGGTAAGGTGTCTGCCTTGCCAGCGCTAGCCTAGGACGAACCGTGGTTCGATCTCTTGGCATCCCGTATGTCCCCCAAGTCAGGAGCAATTTCTGAGTGCATAGCCAAGAGTAACTCCTGAGCTTCACCGGGTGTGGCCCCCCAAAATGGAACAAAACAAAAAGAGATACTCTCAGGGAGAGAGGGTGGAGTGAGGCTATCCTATAGGGCTCAGTTTCTTCATCTGCACCTCAAAAGACTGGGTCCAGGTGTGTGGAATGATTGGGTGACCAAGTAACAAACTGTGGGAAGGCAGTGAGAGGTGCAAGGCAGGGGACCCCCAGGGAACTATCAGTGGGAACACTGAGCCCCAGCTTCCCCATCCAGGACATGGCAGCAAACTCAAGGATCCAGAGATGGCTCGGGACTTGCAGGAACCCCAGAAGGATCAGGCTCAAACCTGAGGAGGCTAGGAAGAAGCCTCAGTGGATCTCAAAATGTGTGTGGTGGCTGCCCTGTTCACTTTGGCATTCCTCGGGGCAAATGCCCGAACCTCTCGGCCCGCTAGTAGGCTCATAGTGCCCTCACCAAGACCCCACCAATTTGGACCCCTGCAGGACTCCTAATGTAAACAAGCATCTCCTGATTGAGTTGTCACCTCCAGATGAATGGTTCTGGAAGGATCCATATTCTCAATGGGGCAGGGAGAGTCTTGGGCACTGTGGGGCTCAGGATGAATCCAAGCTCTCAGAGACCCCAACCCTGCACCCCTCCTATGAGCATTTGCAAATTCAAGTTACTGTCCCCTATCTGAGAGCTCTCCCTCCCTCCCCACCCCCCCACACACTGGAAGGGCCTTATTTGCTATGGAGGTTGCAGGGCTGTAGTATCTGGGGTCTGTTCCCCCTCCCTGGCTGGTCCCCGAGCCAGCCAATGGCTGTTGTGTCTTTGATGAATAAGAGATGAGCTGCAGATCATGATGGTTCATTTGTGCTCAGGGTGGGCAGAGGAAGGGGATGGGGACGCCCTGAGAGGCTGCCAGTGTGGGGCCCACATTAATGCCTCAACCCCTATTTTTCTGTCTGAAGAACAGGCCACAGGGGCAGCATCTAGGCCACAGAACCAAATTTGGCAGGCTGACATGAAGTCCTCTTGGGCCTTAGGCAGGCAGCTGCTCTCTGCGGCCAGGGCAGATGGTAGGTTGGTGTCCTCAGCTCCCTGGCACCAGGAAACATTCCCAGGCACCTACCTGAGTGCCAGAAGGTGTCATTTTGGAGCAGTTAACTGGGAAGCAGGCTGGATTTCCTGTAAGGGCCTGCAGTGACCTCCCAGATCTCTCCTGGGCTGGGGTAAGGGGTGCCAGGGTGTGTGAGGGTGCAGTCGGATCCCTCACTCTCCTGCTGCTCTCTGATCACATAAGTCCCATAAGACATAGAAAGATAAGTCCCATGCTCTGTTCCTCCAGCTGGATCCAGGTGCCATAGAGCAGCTGCCTTTAATAAGGAGGTTAAATTGTGTCCCCATTAGTCCAGGCCCAGTTGGAGCAAAGGGGTCCTCTGTCCAAGTTGGGGGTGTAAGACTCCACATTGTACCATGCAGCCCCTGTAGGCAACAGAAACTGTACACCAAAATGTTACAGATTGACCCTGCCCAAGAGGCACTAGATTTGGCTCTGAGGGGCCACATGGCTAGGAGGGTCACTAATACCTGACATATGGTTCCTAGAAGCCACAGTCCAGGACCAGGATCCAGCCAATCTGGGGCCTCAAGAAGGGGTGAGGCGGGCGGGGCCAGCTGAATGAAGCTGGACCCTGGGTATGGGGGTACTGAGAGGAGGTAATTCAGACAGAAGTGAGGCCCAATGGCATTAGGCCTGTTCACTCACAGAAGAACTTGTACTGCCTCAAGTCCAAGCTCATGTCAGTTTGCCAAGGCCCTGTGTCCAGAAACCCCAGGCACTCGGATCGGAGCAGCCTAAATAGGCTGCCATCACTGCCGTCCTGCTGGGCCCCATCTGTGCAGATGCACTGAGCAGCCAAACTCTTCTCCTGGGGTTTCTGGCTCCTCCCATGGGGGCTGACCCCCAAGGCTGCCTGAGCCCCTGCACCAGAGGCTGCAGACTGTCTGTGTTGTCCACAGCTCTGAGCAGCTGTCATTTAATCCCCTTTGGGCCTAAAGGAATGACAGATCTACAGCTTCTTATCCAGGGAAAATACCTCCCCCGGCTGACCCCCAAAACGGGCCTCGTGCCCTTCACCTGCCGCATCTCCACCCTGAGGGAGAAGCAGCATTTGCTCGAGGCAGACAGACCCGCTAAGCTCCTATCAGGCTGCCAGGAACCCCCTCAATACCGACTCACCCCCTCACCCCCAGCCAACCTGCATTCTCCAACTCAACACACCAGCCACTAACAACAGCAACTGCACCCCTGATGGGGAGGGGGAATTCCCAAGAAGAGGGTGCTGTTTGGGGAACCTGCTCCCACACACAGACGTGAGCAGGAAGAGGCCCAGAACAGCAAGGAACAACCAGTGACTCTATATCCTAACTCTTGCTCCCCGTCCCCTCCCACACATGCCCAGGCCCCAGAATAGCTGTCCCCCATGACAGCAGGAAAGGACATGGGGATCTGAGTCTTTGAGCAGTGGAAGTGGAAAGGATAGTCTCTAGCAGAGGAGGGCCAACCCTATCCCGGATACTGATTAAAACCCAGCCTTGGCACCCCTCTTAGACAGTCACAGCACAGCCTGTAGGACCCTAAAGAAGGTATTTTGTTGCTGCCTTGGAAGCTGGCTCCATTTTCTGCTATTCTCTTTTTTTTTTTTTTTTTTTTTTTTGGTTTTTTGGGCCACACCCAGTGTTGCTCAGGGGTCACTCGTGGCTGTCTGCTCAGAAATAGCTCCTGGCAGGCACGGGGGACCATATGGGACACCAGGATTCGAACCAACCACCTTTGGTCCTGGATCGGCTGCTTGCAAGGCAAATGCCGCTGTGCTATCTCTCTGGGCCCCATTTTCTGCTATTCTATGAGCTTCACCCAGAATTCCCGGTTCATGCAACAGACTGGGACACTTCTTTTTTGGTTTTTGGGTCACACCCAGCAGGGTTATTCCTGGCTCTACGCTCAGAAATCACTCCTGGAAGGCTTGGGGGACCATATAGGATGCCGGGATTCGAACCACTGTCCCTCTGCATTCAAGGCAAAAGCCTTACTTCCATGCTATCTCTCTGACCCCAGGCTGGGACACTTCTACATGGCTGTGGAGGACTTGCTGGTGACACTCAGCCTCTGAATATGGTGCCTGGTGAGAGTGGGGGACTTGGGCTCTGCCTCCCCTTCCATGGCTCTGAGAATCCCATGCCCCTGTACAAAGATCTGAACAAACAAACAAACAAACAAGGCTCGAGCTAGTATGTGGTCACGACAGTGCAATGACCAACGGGTCTGGGCAATGTGGCCTCCACTCCCTCTGCTAAAGGTCCAGCTTGGCATATGGCTGGGGGCTAAGGTACCCCTTTACCTTTCCCAGGCCACCTCCACAGTAGGGAGGGTGAATCTAGTACGAAGCCCAGGCACTAGGCTTTCCAGCCACAGTCTCTGGGCTGTACCATTAGGGGGCGCTGCTAGAGCTCCTGGAGGAAATGCCAGGATGTAGGCCAGGACACTGCAGTCGCTGCAAGGGGTGGGGGGACTGGAATGTAACCAGCCAGCAAGGACCCATCTGCATGGCCCTTATACTTGCAAGATGGATGCTGGACTCCAGGATGCACTAATGAGTTTGCCCATGAGCCCAGGTAGACAGGAAGTAGGAGAGGGAAGGAAGATGGGCCAGTCCATGTGGGAGGGGAGAGGAGGAACTGTAGGAAGTAGGGCACTGATCTCTGGCTTTTTAGAAAGATTGGGAGCCCGAGGTGTTGGGCTTGGAGGGAATCCTGGTGTTGAGTCCCTATTACACAGAAGCAAACAGCTGGGGGACATAACGGGAGATAGGGGTGACCCCTCCCTTGGGGAGTTAAAGAAGAGTCCTGAAGGGCCGGAACGGTGGCACAAGTGTTAGGGTGTTTGCCTTGCACACACTAACCTAGGATGGACTGCGGTTCGATCCCCTGGCTTCCCATATGGTCCCCCCAAGGATCGATTTCTGAGCATAGCCAGGAGTAACCCCTGAGCGTCATGGGGTGTGCCCCCCAAAAAAGAGAGAGAGAAGGATCCTGAAGAGGGGTACCCTTCAGAAGTCTCTCAAGCTTTTGAGGGGGCCACACTCACCAGTGCCCAGGTCTTACTTCTGCCTCTGCACTCAGGGATCAGCTCTGGCAGTGCTCAAGGCACACTATAGGGGATACCCGGGGTTCAAATCCATGTGAATTGAATATAAAGCAGGTGTTCTACTCACTGTACTATCACTCCAACCTAAGTATTAATCATTATTATTATTCATTATTTATCATCATCATTATGATGAATTTTTGTTTTCCCAGGATGTAGCTGCTTTCTTTTATTTAGCTTGAACTGTTTTTATTTATTATTATTATTACGATGATGATGATGATGATGATGATTTTAAGCTTTAACTGCCTTCTTCCTCCTCCCAGGCAGTACTGGGTCAGTGCTGGGGTTTTGGGGGGGGACTCTCCAGCGGTGCCGGTACTCCAGGGACCCGGTGCGCGCAAGACTTGGGGTTGGGTGGGGCTTGCAGCAGGCAAAAAAGCTTGGGCATCTCTCCAGTCCTTGACTCTTTCCTAAGTGAAAAAAAATAAAAATAAAAAAACTAAAACTAAAACACAGAGCCAGGCCACTTCAGCACACACAGGCTTTGCGGGACAGAGCGAGAAAGAGAGTGAGAGAAAAAAAAAGCTTTAGGATTCTAGGAGGCTCGGATGGAAGGAAGTGAAGCAGCCCAAAAAGCATCAGACAAAAAGCCCTTTCCTGGGGGCGACAAGTCACGAACCGAACCGCCACACCTGGGCCGGGCGAGTCCACCACGCCCTGGGTGGGGAGGGAGAGTGGTCCAGCGTCCCTTAGGGACCGTTATCCATTCTGCATCCCTGCATCCCTGCATCCCTCCCTCCATCCCCAGGGCCGCCTGCAGGGGCCGCCGCCTCTCCAGAAACGCTCCGCCTTTGTCTGCGAGCAGAACGGGGCCGGTGCAACGGGGCGGAGCGGCGAGGCCCCCGAACCCCGAACCCCGATCCCCGAATCCCTCCCTCCCTCCCGCGCGCCTCCCGCATCCCCGGCTTCGGCCCGACCCGGCCCGGCCCGGCCCGGCCCGGCCCGAGCGCGCAGGTGAGCGGGCCCCGCCCGGCCGGCCTCCAGGCTCCGCCCCGCCGCACCCCGCTCCGCCCCGGCCTGCGCGGGGCTCCGGGCGGGTGCGGGTGTGGGTTCGGCGCGCGTCGAACCGAACCACATGATCCCATAAAACATTCATCGGCTCCCGGCCCGCCAGGCGCGCCTCCACCGCCCGCCCCGCCGCCCTCCGGGAGCCCACAGCCGAGCGCGCCCCAGCCTCGCCCCGGGGCCGGGGATGCGGCCCCGGCCTGGGGGACACACGGGCGCCGGTGGCCCCCCAGCGACTTCGGCCCCCGCACCCGCACGCGCCCCGCCCGGCCCCGACGATGAAGCGGGCGTCCTCGGGAGGTGAGTGAGAGAGGGGTTGCGGGGCGCGACCCCGCAGAGCCAAGCCCAGCGCCGGGCCAGCCCCGAGGGGTGCACCGAGCTGTCAACCCCGGCCCGGGAGGCCACGCGCAATAGCCGCCGCTCCTGGCTTGGGGGGACGCGGGGTGGGGGGCTCACGCGGGTGCTGGTTGCGGGGTGCCCGGGAGGGCGGAGCCCCGCGGGCGGCTGGAAAAGTTGCGGGCTCGCCGGGAAAGTTGGCAGCGGCGAACGGTGGCAGCCCCGGCCCGGCTGGGATTTGGGGGGGACAGACAGACAGACAGACAGACAGACAGACAGACAGGCGGACAGGCGGACAGGCGGACAGACGGACGGACGGACGGACGGACAAACGGACGCATGCAAGCAAGGTCGGGGCCCTGTGGAGGGAAGGTAGGGGCTGCAGGCTGCAAAGGGTGGGGTCCGGCCTTTCCCAGAGCCCTGGCGGCACAGGGGTTAAAGAGGTTTGCAAACCCCCCCCCACCGAGACGGGTGGGGATGGGGTGGGGTGCGGGGTGCAGGGTGAGGGGGTGCAGGGGGGAAGATCCACCTGCCTCCTGCGCCCGCCCTTGGACCGCTCCTGCTCCATCCTTCCATCCATCTCTCTCTCCATGTTCTCTCTATCTATGCTCGGGTTTTCCTGCCTGTCATTTTTCTGGGGGTCAGGCCACACAAGCTTGGATGAATGGGGTTGTGAGGAGATAGGGCTGGACCTCACCACCCCACCCTGGGGGCGAATATGTATTGGGACACCCCCCCCCCACCAACACCTTCCTTCCATCCGATCCGATCCGCAGCCTGGGGAGCAGGGCATTGCGGGGTTCAACGGAGGCAGGCGAGGTAGCAAGGGGACTCAAGGCAGCCCCCCTTGGAACTCCCTACCTGACCCCAGAGTGATGAGGTTTCCCCCCCCCCCAAGACTGCTCTGGGGGAGCTGGAACTAGCTAGGGGAGTGTCTTGACTGCGGGTGTGTGTGTAAAGGGGGGGTCCTGACCTGAAGCACGCCCCAGGTGCCCGCCCCGGACTGCCCTGCTGCTGTCCACCTTGCCGCAGGCTGCACCCACGTTTCCTTGCACGTGCCCGTGTCTATTGGGGCTGCACACTCGCACACAAGGCATGCTCGCGGACATGCCACTCACACACTCGCTCGCTGCACATCAGTGCGCCCACGGGCATACATATATGCATTTAGCATGTGCCCGCTGTACTCCTCACGCTGCTCTCTGGGGCCCCTCGTGAATCCCTCTCCAGGCGCCTGCATGCACTTGTATTGAGGGAGAAGCTCTGGGCAGCTGGAGCTCACCGATAAAGGGGGGGCAAGGGAGTCCAATAGGGGAGGCTAGGCACGCCTCGCTTGTCTGCCCCTCACCCCCCGGGTCCTGGGAGGCTCCTCAGAGGCCCCCCAGAGTCCGTGTGTGCTTGCGTTTGTTAGCCTGTAGCTCAGTATGCATCTGCACGTGTGTCTCCGAGGTGGCGCCCGTGGCCACCTCAGCATGTGCCCAGGGCCTCTGGGTGTGGGCGCCCATGTGCCCAGGCTTGGCAGGATTCAGTAGCAGAGACCCTGGGAATGAGTTCGCTGCCCCCCAGTTACCCCTCCTGCCCCCAGGAGCTATTGCAGCCGTGCAGACAGGGAACCTCTGGGTCTAAAAGCATAATGGGAAGCTCGAGGTCAGACCGCAACCATCTCCTGCCCCTTGGTGGACTCCGGTCAGCTGGGGGCAAGTGTGTGCTCACCCGGGTCTGATCTAGGCTGGCCCAATCTTTCCATGATGAGGCTCTTGTTAAGGGGTCCCTTGGTAAGTTGTGGATACTGAGGAAAGGTGTTGGGGACCCAGCCAGGCTATGGTGTTGAGCTGGAGTCAGGAGTCACAGAAACGCCCCCTCCCATACCACCAGTCATGTCCCTGCCTGCAAAATGGGAACTACAGTGGCAGTCCTTTTAGGATAGGTGGGGGTGACACAGAGGGGCAGGTTTGAAGTCAATGCTCATAACAAGGCAGGGAGCAGTCATGGTCCTTTTCAGAGCCTCGGTTTTTCCATCTGTGGAGCGGGCACATCTGCCTTCTCCAATGGCCAGAGAATATGCCAGCTTCTATGCCTGCCAGCTCCGCCAAGTGGGGGGGGGGGTCCTGATGCCCTATAGCCTGAGAACTTATGAGCCTCACATGTGGATTGGGGCTCAGCCACATGTGGATGACCTTGTGACAGGGGCCAGTAAAAGGTCACTCACTCGAGTTGTTGGGGAGCCTTTCAAGACCAAGTTACTCCCATTGGGGTTTTGACCCTAGCACCTCTGGCCTGCTTACCCTACACACCCCTTCTATACAGGGCCTGTCTTTGGACTCCGCCCTCCAACGTAAAGACTTGGAATAGGGGCTGGGAGATAGGTGGAGGTCACAAAGTGTCTTGCAAACTGGGTCTTTCCTGCCACCATGGTGATCTGAGAAAGGCTGCAGCACCACCACCTGTTGGGCTGGAATGCAGGGGTGAAGTCCTGGTGTCCGGAGGGTACTGGCCCAAGCCCTGCACCTGACCCCCACATATTGCCTGGACTCCCGGCCCCCGGAATCTGTTGGCCATCCTTGGTTCAGGGACTCCCAGTCCTCCAATCTGTGTCTTACCTTAGGACAGGGAATCTCCCAGGTGAACCGGTGCCCCACCTTGATTTCAGGGCTTTGTCTGATGCTAGGCAATGGATGCAGCCTCAAAAGGGGAGGGGGCCGCCTGGGGCTGCGTTTCCTTCTCTCCTGGATGCCCCCCAGAAGGTCTCCTGGGAAAGAGGTGGGGAAAAGGAGATGGAGGAAAGACTGTCGTGGGGAGAGCGTGCTGCATGCGTGTGCATGAGGGAAGGGGCTCAGGACCTCCTCTCTGGGCTCTGAGATCTTGGCTCTGCCTGGCATGCCAGCTTCCAACCTCCACTGACCTGTGCCAGGCTGCTGACCCTCGTTGGCCATGCAGGGTCCCGATCCACCTCAAGGTGCAGAGGAACTGGCCAGCTACTCCGCCTGCCTCTCCGGCTGTACTGCACCACCAGCCCCCATGTGCCTCCTCCTGGCCCATCCTCTGTAGCTTTGCACCCCTGGGTTCCCCCCCACCCCCGCCGCCCCGTGACCTGGCTGGCCCCACAATGGCCTCATTGCAGTGGCCGCTTTGCTGGGGATGGTTTGCTGTCTCGGACACCCGTCCGTTCTTCCATCTGACCCTGGCCCCAAGACCCGCCTCAGAGGCCAGCAGACAGAGGGGTCAGCTCTGCCCCCTCAGCTCTCCCACAAAGGGCGGGTCATCCCCCGCAGCCACAAACGGACCCTCAAGGGGGGTGGGGGTGGTACGTGTCCCTCAGCAGGGCAGCAGCACCTGCAGTGTCTTGGAGCGTCTGGCCCCGCGGGTCCCCCCCTTGTTCTGTGCCACGGTTTCCTCTGCTGTTGCTGCATTTGGCTCTCCCCGGCAGGTCGGGAACTATTCTTGTGCATCTTAGGCTGCTGACGGGCGGGCGGGCAGGCAGGCGAGTGTGGAATCCCTTTCCCGGGAGGCGCCCTCCTTTTCCAGTCCCACCCCAGCCCCCCACGTAGCAGCAGGACTGGATGCAGGGAGCCTGGCTCAGCACATGGCCCTGCGTGGCCTGCTGTCCTCTCAGAGGCCCTGCCAGGCCCTCTGACGCAGAGGAGGGGCCGTCCTGAACACTTCAGAGGGCCTCCAATGCTCGCATTCGACCGCCTGGCCGGGGGCTCTCTTTCTGGTTCTTCCACATTGCATGCTCTAAGGGAAGTTGCCATGTGGGCCATCTTCTCCCTCTGCCCCCTCTTCTGCTCCTTCCGCTGCCTGGAAGGAAATTCATGGGGCCTGAGCAGCCCACTGTCCCGAGGCCAAGTCCCCTACTGGGTTGCAGGGCCCAGGACAGAGCTAAGAAGGCCAGGCTGGCTGGTGTGGGCATGGGGAGGGGCTTCCTGAGTTGAATTCTAAGCCCTGTGTGGTTGTGCTGGCCAGTGGTAAAGTTGGGAAGCCAGGGTGGGATATCAGGTAGGGAGCCGTCTCTGGCCCTCAGAGACCGAGCTTTAGGGTCTGGAGCACCCAGACGGGTGTGCAAGGCAGATGTCAGCTTGGCTTCACACTGGCCTGGTAGGAAGCGGCTGCTGATGGAGCACCTGACCATGGGGTCTCAAGCCTCACATGTGCCGGCCAGTGCTCAGGGACCCTCAGGTGAACCCCCAATGTGGATTACTCCTGGGCCCGGTGTATTTTACCCTTTATGAAACAGCTATTCTGCTCCCTCAAAGGAACCGTGTGAGCCCTCTGAAAGAGCCCACAGGGGTGGGTGGGTCACCCCACTCCTCCGCTGCCCCAACACCTGGTGGGCGGAGGGACCCCACTTCTGGCAGTGTGAGGCAGTGTGCAAATGTAACCTTTGGGTTTATGACTCTATTTCTCTCAGCAGCAAATGTCACGGGAAATGTCAGACTGAAGCTGAAGATGGGGAGGAGCCCACCAGGGAAGGGGTGCGGTGTTGGGGGTGGAGTGGGACTAATGGGGGAACTCTGGCCAGGGTGGGACTCTGGGTCCCTCACCTCCTCCCAGGAGCCCTCTTGAATGCCTGGCCTCTCCGCCATGTCCTCGCTCTGTCTCGGCCGTTGTGACCTTGTTGAGATGTTGCCTTGATCCGCCTCCTGCCAGGGCCCAGATGGGGCGGGCTCAGAACCTGCCAGGAGTCCACCCCGCCCCCCCCACTCGATCCTGGGCAGCAGTTGGATGGGTCTGTGCAGCGCCTGCTCATAGAGTGACCTTGGGGAGGGCTATCCTTTCTTGGTCATCAGAGGCCTTACTGTGACCCACTGCTCTTACCAGCACCCTCGTGGGTGGGAGAAACTTTACACGGCCTGGCATGGGGTGTTCTGTGCTGGAGCAGGTAAGTGGGGCAGCAGGCACACCTGCCTGGCAGTTCTGGGGGCATTGTGTGGGGTAGTGAGTGGGCATGGGGGTAGGAAAGGCACAAGGGCAGCCTAGAGTTGGGAGTCCCTGGCCTGGCAAGCAGGGAGACTGTGAGCCCTTAGCCCGGCCCATCTTGGAATCTTCTTGAGGTCCCAGTGGCCACTTAGCAAACATCCAATGCACCCCACATCCCTCTGTGTGCTGGACATTCCTGCCCAGTGCTGCCTTTCACCCAGTAGCTCCACCTCTGGGGTCCTGTGCCTTTTGCCTGGCAGTCCCCAAAACCCTTGTCCCTCCACCACTAACCCCCATGTACAGTGAACAAGGTCCTGCTTCCTCCCTCTCCCCAGGGCCCAAAGGTAGATTCAGTTCAGCTCTGACCCTGAGCCCTGTCTGTCCACCCCTGTATATCCCTGAGGGTTCCCCAGATTTACACACACACACACACACACACACACACACACACACACACACACACACACTCACACACACACACACACACACACACACACACCATCCAGGCTCCCCATTCTTTTCAGCCCCTGAATTGCTTTATTTTATTTTATTGGTTTTTTGGGGGGGCCACACCGATGATGCTCAGGGGTTACTCCTGGCTCTTCGCTCAGAAATTGCTCCTAGCTTGGGAAACAATATGGGAAGCCGGGATCGAGCTGAGGTCCATCCTGGGTCAGCCACATACAAGGCGAATGCCCTACCCCTGAGCTATCGTGCCGCCCCCCTCCCCCGACCTGTTTTTTTCCTGGAACATGCTTTCACCCTGCCCGTCCTGTCTTAGTTCCCCCCAAGTCTCCCTGAGACTTGGCCCCTTTGCCTTCAGACTGGGGTGGAGGGTCAACTCGGAACCTTCCCTTCTGCCCTGTGTGTGGGGTTTCCTGCTCCCACTCAACTGTATCTGCCACGGCCCTGAGTGTAGCTTAGGCCTGCCTAGGGGTGCAGTGGTCTTGCTCTCAGGAGACATAGGAGCAGGAGTCCTACAAAGGATGCCTTGAATGAGCTAGTCTGGGCTGGAGCAAGCAGCAGCACTACACTGGGGGGCCTCTAGAGTCCCCCTGCCCTGGGTGGGCCACTCCTTCCTCAGACAAAGATACTGGGAGGGAGCCAGAGCAAGTGCTCCCCCAGGACTCCCATTCCTGTGTGAGCTCCACCCCTTACTGTCCTGGGCCAGGACTTATTATTCCCCACCCTTCAGATTCCTAAGTCTGACCACCCAGCCAGCAGGCAGGTGGGGAAGGCATGGGGGCCAGAATGTTCCCTTGTAGCAGAAGCCTGTAGGGGACATCCAAGGCTGAGCCCATGTATATGCACTTCTGGACCTACTGGGGAGAAGGCCCAGGTGGGGTGGGCACAGGATGTGTAGACTCCAGGCAGTCTGAGTGGGAGGGGGGACTGACTCCATTGGTGGGTCCCAATGTCTTTGCTGACACAGAAGGTCATCGTGGCCCCTTGGCCTTCATTATCTGGAGGCTTCTGCCATCCACTTTGCTTCACCTTTGGGGTACGTTGGGCCCAGGTTCCTACAGGTCTCAGATAGTACAGGGTCTGGGCTGTCTCTGCACCCAAAGCACCTCTGGACCTCAAAGATTCGATGAAAAGCAGAATGCCAGGGATAAGGCCAGTTTCCCTCCCTTGTTTCCAATTTCTCAGCCTCCACCTGCCTCTGCACTCCATTTACCTATGAGTCTGGGGAGGCCATGTCTGCCCTCCCCCTTCCTACAGCAGAGTGCAGCTCTTTCCCCCCATTCTCCACCTCTACCCTTCCCCTGTGGGCCCTGCTTAAGGCCTCCATGCCCTCTGCCCTCACTCCCTCAGCTAGGTGGGCCTGGAGGGCCTCCTTGGAAGGTTGTTGAGACCCCATCTGAGGCAACAATAGGACTACACTTGCTTTTTGTTTGTTTGGGGGCCACACCTGGTGGTGCTCAGGGCTAACTTCCTGATGCTGAGCTTGTAGATCACACCTGTTAGGCTCAGGGGACCTTACATGGTGCCAGGAATTAAACCTGGGCTGGCCATGAGCAAGGCAAACTGCCTCACTCCAAGGACTGCACTCCTTTGTAGCTGGGGTTCCCTAAGTGATAGGGACTGATGGAGGTGAAGGGCAGGGCACTGATTCCTGAGAGCACCCTGGCTGGTGAAGCCCCAGAGTCCTACCAGGACCCTCTCTAGCCTCACTGGGATTAGCCAATCACTAAGATGCTGTGGAGGGGGGGGCATAGCTGGAATTGGGCGAGGGCTTGGAGAGTCACCTCCGGTCCTGAGCTTCTCCCTTCTCTTTCAGCCAGGGCCACTTTCAGTCTCTTTGGGCCACCCCATTGCTGGATAGGCCCCTTGATTATTTTTCCCCCATTTTTGGCCATACCCAGTGACACTCAGGAGTTATTTCTGGCTATGTGCTCAGAAATTGCTCCTGGCTTGGGGGGCCATATGGGACGTTGGGGGATCGATCAGGGGTCCATCCTAGGTTAGCAAGTGCAAGGCAAACGCCCTACCGCTTGCGACACCAAGGCCCCTCGATTCTTGTGACATGTTCTACACGCAAGAATCCCAGGGTCTGGCATAGCACCCTAAAATCCATGAGGTGACAAGAGAGATAGGGTTTTAGCCCCCCAAAATCCATGAAGTGACCCAGTCTGGTGCACCTGCACCTTCCTGGCCCTAGGTCTTTTTGTCTTGTTTTGTTTTGGAGTCACACCAGAGGTTACTCCTGACTCTGTACTCAGAAATCACTCCTGGCAAGCTCGGGGGACCATATGGCATCGAACCCCAGTCTGTCCCGGGTCAGCAGCTTGCAAGGCAAACGCCCTACTGCTGTGCTATCTCTCCGGCCCCTGGCCCTAGTTGTTAACAGACGGTGCTGAGAGTTGGCTCTCACATGACAGTGGGTAATTAAGAGCTGTTGGTGGTAGAGGAAGCCTGGGAGACTGGGGGAGAGGAGAGCCCAGTGCTTGGGGCTCCTGGGCCCAGGAAGGAAGCAGCTGGGGTGAAGGTGCGACTCTAGGGTGGGGGCACCAGGAGGGAGTGGAAGGGGCAAAACTGGGCCACAGGGACAGCTTGTGCAGCCTACAACCCCTCCCCCGGCACTGAGCCTGCTTGCTGCCCTGTGTCCGGGCCATCTTTCATCTCCCTGCCTTGGCCCCAATTTATGTCAGGCAGAGGCTGACACGAGGACAGGTGTGACAAGTGTCTGGCTTCCTGCTCAAAAATTGGCAAAAGAAAAACTCTCCCCGTGAAAATCTCCCATCTACACAGCTCGAGGATGTCACCGAGCGGAGTTGTCACGTGGGCAAATGAGGGCCTAATGGACTTTCTCAACCACCCGCCCCCAGGGTGGCTTGAGGCAGGGGTAGGAGGGGTGGGGAGGCCCCTAGTGCTGTGCTTGCACCCTTCAATGGCTGGAGAAGTGCAGTGCACCTAGGTCTCATGCCCCAAATCCTGTCCCTCCAGCCGACTCCCCCTGCTAGTGGTCATGGTAGGAGCCCAGGGGACCAACCTGAGTGGGACCCTGCCCTGCTCTGCCCTGCTCCTGCCCTGTGGCAACTCCATCCTGCTGATTTGGGGTCATAGAGGATCTGAGGACCTATAGCTTAGGCAGGGCTCACTATGGCTGGAAGCTTTCTGAGCAGGAATGTAGGGTTCAGGGGAAAACAAGACTCCTGAGGAATCTTTAACACAAAGAATCTTTGGGGTGCTGGGAATTGGGGGACATCTGAACACAGGCTCTCAGAGCAAGATGGGTTAAGGGCCTCACATAACCCTAGCTGGACCCTAACTGGGACAGTGGTGCCTGCCTGAGTTGCTTGCAGGACCCTGCAAGAAGAGATTCCCACCTGGATTGGGTGAGCCCCGATTTTTTCAGACCCTCTGTACTCCAGGATAGGAGTCATGTCAGTGCTGGGGACAGAGTCCAGAGGCTGGAGGCACCCACCTTCACCCCCAGAGAGGTAGAGATAGGCTCCTAAGTCTATGGCTTTTTCTGGGGGGGGGTTCAACATGGTAGCAGGGACCACATAAGGAAGCACTCAAATTCAGCCTCACTAGCCCTTCCCAGAACTTACCAGAACTGTTCCCTAGCACCATGGCAGCACACAAGACCGACCCCAACAAACTGAACTGATGCAGGAATCGACTGTGCCATCCCGCACGCAGCAGAGATGGAGGCAGACCCGTCTTTGCGGGGAGCCGTGGTATTTCACAGCTGGGGATGCCACACCAAATAACACGAGCTGAGCAGCCTAAGCCATGAAAATGTGTTTCTCACAGTTCTGGAGGCTGCAGGCAGAGCGGACGCTGTTGTGGTGGGCGAGGGGAAGAGTTCGCTCCTTGCCTCGCACAGGCCGCCTTCCCACGTGTCCCACACCATGGCAGCCAGTTCTGGGGTTCTCTACTTCTTCTCTGTAAATGTTTTTATATAGACCACATGCTGCGGTGCCAGGAATGGGGTTGGGGTGTGCAGGGCCAGGGATTGAATTCAGGGATGCATTCAGGGACGGAATCAGCAGGGGTTGGTTCAGATATGGAGTTAGGGCAAACTGGGGTCTCATGCCAGCTGTCTCCCCTTGGCTTCTCTTCTTGCATTCCCATCATGAGGACCCCTAACATCAAGAATCATCTGCGCCTCACCACCCCCTCCAGCCCAGCCCATCCACAAACTTCTCAGATTGGGGGTCAGGGACTTCACTATATACATCTAGGAGGGCAGGAGGTGGCACAGACATCCCATTGCCTTGAAATGAGTGTCATGTCTCTGAGGGAGTGTCAGTGTTCCCAGGACTCCACTGGCCTGAATATCTTGAGGAAATGTTTCTCCACAACCACTCAGACCTGCCCAAAATGGTGGACATACCTTGCATTGATGTGATACTTATGGGGGACTTGCTGTATGCTGGGTGCTGGCCAAGGCCCGTCCCTTGATAGAAACCAGCAACCCCCCAGCTGGGAAGGGTAGTGGGTAAATGGGGGCATCACCAAAGTATACCCCCACCTGGGGTCTTTGAGATTGAGGTCCCTGTAGGTGTCTGAGCTGGGCTGAGGCTCTCAGGGTGGTCTATCCTCATGGGTTCCATCTTCCACCGTTCTTGGGCAGGAGTGGCTGGTTGCACCACTGGTAGTGTGGTAGTTTGGACACATACGTCCCAAACAGGTGGGCAGTGCCCTGATCCTTGAGGGTCTGCCAAAGACCCCCAAAGGCCCTATAGAAGTGACAGAAGTTTTGTCCACCTTGCCCAGTACCTGTCAAATGCCTGATGTGTAGGACCCAGAGATAAGGAGAAACTTGGAGTGAGGGGCTGCCCAAGGCTCTGGGTGTGAAACTAGGTCTGCCTGCATTGGGGACCCTCATGTGTTGAGTAGCAAGTGGGAGAAAGGGAGGAGGTGGGGTGTTAAGTGTCACTTGAAAGGAAATCTTTTGGGACATTTTTAGGGAAAAAAAAAAAGACATGCCATTTTGAGCTCAATAAATTCAAGTCTGCTTTCTCTTGGGCTGAAAGGCCATGTAGTCCTTGGGTCACTTTGAGGGGGATGAATGACTGACTGCTCTAGCCTCGAGTCCTGAGGACTCAGCCAGGACTCCAACACCCACTGTGGCCCCAGTTCAGACCTAGCCTTTTGGAAACTCCCCATCTCAGCCATGCCCTTGGCTCAAGGGAGCCTCGATGCTCTGAGTTCAGAGTGAGGGGGTGCCAGGATTTTTGGGGGGCTCCCAGCAGGTATCAGTTTGGGGAGGTGGGGATGGACACCTGCTCTTACCCCTCAGCCCTGCCCCATGCCACCCTCCTCC
The DNA here is from genome assembly GCF_024139225.1 of Suncus etruscus. NCBI lineage: Eukaryota > Metazoa > Chordata > Mammalia > Eulipotyphla > Soricidae > Suncus > Suncus etruscus. The sequence continues at coordinate 20,478,976 of NC_064864.1, forward strand.
TCCCGCACATGGCATGCCTGCAGCATCTCCGGAAGTAGCCGAAATACCCTGACCTGCTTTTCCAGGAGGCGCCTGGCCCTCCCACCCGCGCTAGTGAGAAGCCGACAACAATTTCCATCCCAAATTGATTTCAAATAAGGAAGAGTTATCACACACAATCATATAGGAATAATTTATCACTCGTTAATAAAAGAGCAATTACTTATTCGTGTCGCCCTAGCCTGCCTGCTGCAGGTTCGTGTGCAGAAATAAGATTGGGACCCTCGTAGAAGTCAAGGGGAGCCTGTCTGTGCCCTAACTGTCTGGAGGAGCCCTCTGGGTGGGGGTGTCACAGACCTTGTTCTGTGGCTCATGTGCAATTGGACCTGTCTGGATTACTCTGTGGGTCCCAGTATTTTTTTTTTTTTTGGCTCTGATCTATGAACAGAGAGCAAGGCAGGTATAATGTGGGAAGTCAGTCCCCTGCAAGACTGGGATGGTCCAAGTGCAAAGCTAGACTTTCCAGCCTAGAGTGTACCCCCAGAGGAACACCCCCACCACCACCCGCCAAGCAGCTTTGGCCATGCCTGAGTAGGAGGCTGAGGAGCAAAGTGTAGGGAGCAGATACTGATAACAGGTCCCTAACCCTTCTTTTTCAACCCTGGACATGCCTGTCTCTTGACCACTCCTGCACCCATGCCTGCTCATCCACTCTTCTTTCCACTTATTTCTGTCTGTTTCCAGGGTTCAGTGCCAAATGCGCAGAAGTTTTCACAAGATCACATTGGGACCAAGCGGAGTTGCTCGTGAACCTGCTGGCTAGCCTGTGCCCAGGTCTGGTCTGGGGAATGTTTGCCCACCACACGCCACTCACACACAGACAACGCTGCCCACTTCTCTGTGTACCCAAAAGGTTTCCTTCATGTTTTAGGGTTCCCAAACCCAGCCACTGCCTCTCCTGCCCTCTATTCAGCTTTGTACCACCAGTGTTTTCCAGAGGGATAAGCCCATCACAAGAGATGGAGCAGGGGTGGCTTTGGTGATCTGACTGTTGATTTTTTTTCCTGGAGCTTGTACTGATTTTGTCTTAGATGATGAGTGGGTGGGGAGTTTGGGCTACATCTAGTGGTGCTAGGGGATTACTCTTGGCTGTACTCAGGGGACCATTTGCAGTGCTGGGGCTAGAACTGGAGACAACTGGTCACAAGGTAGAGTCTTACCGGATGTACTATCTCTCTGGCCACAACTTTATCTTTCTCTGTTTTGGGGACCACAACCAAAGATGTTCAGAGGATGCTTCCAACTCTGTGCTCGAGGAACAGTTGGTTGTTCACTCCTGGGGTACTATGATGGAGTATCAGGGATTGAACCTGGCCCTCCTGCAGGCAAAGCATGCTCTCAGCTTATTGCTGGCCAGGCGCACTACAGCCCCTCACAGATGCCTAAGGCCTCCCTGTCGCCCCATGTCTGCCTTTCTCTGGGTTTCCGCCCTGGTTTTAGTTAAAGCACGGGAACAGTGATGCTGAGTCCTCCAAGGTTACAGATCTGCTCCTGATGGGTAGTCAGGTCCTTAAGTTGGTTCTGGGCTTTCCTTGGTGATGTCAGCATCCTGGGCTGAGGATCTTGCTGCTTGCTCTGCTCCTCACTGATTTCCCCTCGAGTTACGGCCCCTGCAGCCCCCCGGGTCTGCTCATATCCTCTAAGGGCCAGAGGGCTGAGGCATGTATTCCCAGAAATGATTTTCTAGTATTAGTTCTTGGATAACTTTTCCTCTCTGGAACTCCGCAAGACAGGTGCTGGATTTATATTTGGCTTCTGACTCTCATTTCCCACCTCTTCTCTCTCTCTCTCTCTCTCTCTCTCTCTCTCTCTCTCTCTCTCTCTCTCTCTCTCTCTCTCTCTCTCTCTCTCTCTCCACCCCCCATCTTTCGTCTCTCTCTGTCTCTGGAAGATTTCCTTGACCTTCTTTCCCAACCCTTCTATTGATTTTCTGAAATTTTAGCGATTCTATTTTTTCCCTCCTGGGCTCTCTGCTTTCTCTCCTGCTTCATCGCACCTTGTTCTTGTTTTAGATCCTCTTCTCCCCTGCCCGGTCCCTGCTGCTTCAGTCTGTTTCGGCACCTCTTCCAGAGCCATTCACAAGGGAAACACAAAAAGTGGTTGGATGCTTCATTGAAAATGGGGTTCACTGGCAGACTGGGGGTGCCCTTGGAATGTCTGTGCTCTTTTTTTTTGGCACTTCCCAGGGAGTGGTTTCCACATGCCTCTGCAGTGCCTCACTCCTCTCTTGCCCTGCATGAGGGTTCTGACCCCATCGGGGACAGGGAGGGTTGCTAGGATGTCATCAGGGACTCAGATGAGAACGGGCAGGGTCTCTTCTGATGCCTGCATGCCAACCCCCTCTCCAGCCATGCTCCTAGGGTGTACCCCATCTATTCCTCTGCAGGGTGGGTTCAAGCTGCCTGGCCAAGCTAGAGGCAGCTGCTCTGGGGGCCTCCTCAGGGTATGGGGCTTCTCTCACTTGATCCCATCCTGAGTCAGGGATGACCCTGGCCAGACTGGAAGAGCGCCCTCATCCTTGTCCCCAAGGGTCCCAGGCACCAGCCATAGAGCCAGGGGATGCACCATGGTGTTTCCAGGCTGGAGATATCTTGGGGTGCTATTATGTCATCCATATGTCTCTGGCAGAGACAGATTTAGTTGCCTCCATAGTTTCCCTGGCTGTGGCATCCACAGGGGGCACAGGCTGGAGAGAGGATGAGGCTCTGTGCAGGGTGCAGAGCCCAGAGCTATCGGGGTGCTCCATAAGGAGGCTAGGGGTACACTACACCAGAGTAAGGGAGTTTCACATTAGTGTAGGGGTGCTCCATACCAGGATAGGGGTGCTCCACACCAGGGTAAGCGTGTTCCATATCAGGGTAGGGAGTCGAAGACTACCCTCTCTACTATGAGTCTCTGGGGTCTGGCCCCTGCTCTGCTCACCTTATCAGCACCTTGTCCAATGGGGCAAGGTGACAGGCACCCCAGGACAAGGGAAAGGCCTGTGGACTGTCCAGGGGATAGGGCTCACCTCTCTCACCTGCCCTTCCCAGAGTCGAGCATTGAGGCTAGACTGAGGCAGGGCTGAAGGTCCAGGAGACCCCCCCCCTCCACAGAACACTGCATGAACAGCTTCAGGGCACCAGGAAGGTGGGGACCAGCTACAGAGGAAGGTCACCTCTGACCCCTATGCACTCGCCTCTAGGACTCACTTCCTTCAAGTAAGACTGATTGAGCTCCAGAGGGACACCTGGAAGGGGTGTGTGTGTGTGTGTGTGTGTGTGTGTGTGTGAGAGAGAGAGAGAGAGAGAGAGAGAGAGAGAGAGAGAGAGAGAGAGAGAGAGAGAGAGAGAGAGTCTGCGTGCTCAAGCACACGCATGCACAAGCTTCCAAATGAGCTCCACACCTGCTCCTGGCTGCCTGTGGCTCCAGGCCTTGCACTTGGCGGGTGTGTGAGGCTGAGGAAGCTGATATTGAGGATGATGATGTGATGATGTTAATGTTGAGAAAAAGGATGCTAATGATAAGGACCGTGGTCTCCACAGCCCATTAAGAATAAGGCTGCAGGGCCACAGGATGGTCCAGCAACCTGTTTGCAGGGAAATCCCGCACCCTTTGAAGTTGAATCGTCCCATTGTGACCCCAACTCAATCCATACAGGATGAGCCCCATCCTGGATGATACCCTGGGAAGCACTTTAGAACCATCCCCATTCCCAGAGACAGAGTGAGACCAGGGGTCAGCCAGTCCCAGAGTCCCATGGAGGATGGTTGGGGAGCACCTGGGGTTCATTCCCCTGTTCTATGACGAGATGCCCCTTCCCCTCTGCAGCACACCATGCCCATCAGTGCCAGGATACTGGCCCAGCCCTCTCTAGGGTGTACAATCGCGCCCCTTACCCCAGCCTCTTGGCAGCATTCCCGAGTTGCCATTCACCTCAGCATCCCAGACTTTCTCTCTGTCCTCACTGACTGGCCCTGTCTTCTGGGCTGCAAGACCTCAAAGAACTGTGGCCTTCTCTGACTCACAGACATCTTTTCACTAGGTGGGGGCTTGGAGGTGAGGGCGGCTACACCCCCATGCAATAGGTGCTCCCAGTGGTGCTCCAACAAAAGCGGTTGACAAACCTGTACTTTGAGGGGACAGGCATAAGCTGGTCTCATGGTGCTGCCAGCCAGTCGCACTGGCTCATGTGACTCTATTTACAAACAGCAGTGGTTTGGTTGCACCCCATTTGCTGGGAAGGTTGGTACCTGGGACCATGGCTCTGGGGGAGGTTCTCTGCCATCAGCACGGGATATTCAACCGGGCTGGGGGTGGCGTGGGGAACAGCTGAGGCTGAGGCATCGCTTGTCCCTCCCACGGCCCTTGTCTACCCGGAAAGTGTTGAATCCTGAGGTCCCTTCCATAGGACCCATGAAGGCCACATGGAGCTTGTGCAGGGTCTGGATGGTGCCTCTTAATCTCTCAGCTCTCTCCCGGAAAAGTTGGGGCTTTAGGGCCGGTTGGGCCAGGTCAGACACTTCCTCCTGACTCAGTGCCCAAGAGGCCAGCCCTTGTCTTTCAATAGTGGGGCATCCTGCTGCTTGCCTTGTCTGTGATGTTTTTCAAGTGCTGAGAGCCCAAGAGCCCTGGGGATCTGCCTGTCCATCTTCCCCACTCCAGATGGCACCCCCATCCCTCAGTGCCCTGGCAGCAAGAGGCCTGGATGCCCATGTATACCTCACGTTCTGTGATCGAGCTCCCAAGCGATCCAAGTGTGTGTCAGTGCTGTTAGAGGGGGCTTCCAGGGACAGACAGCCTTGTGCAGGGCAAGTGAAGAGTCTGGAGGAGGGTGGTGGGTTTAGGCCTACATGGTGGGCCTACCTGGCTAGGGCCTGGTCTTAGACAAGTGGTGGCTGGGGAAGGATCAGGGCATGTGTGTGGGTGCACATAGGTGTGGAGTGGCATGGACCCCCGCATCCACATGCCCCCATCCTGAGCCCTCCTACCGGCACCGGAAGTTGTGCCAGTTTCTGCCTACTGTCCCATATTGAACTACTGTCTGACTGAGGCCAGCGGGCTATGGAGACAACTCACTCGCCACCTGGTGGGTGGACTGGGGTCAGGGGTAGGTTATACTGGTGGAGTCTGGGAAGCAAGGGTTTGATGCAGACTGTCCCAGCAGTCTTGGGGTCAGATAGAGTTTCAGCTGAACTGTGACCCCAGGCTCCTTGAGCTGGGCCTTGGAGCAAATGACACTGGGTAGAGCTAGACGGGGAATGTTCTGGTGGTACAGTCTTGACCAAAGAAAAATTCCCGGGGCCTGGTCAGAAGCGTTTGTCACAGTCTTAATGAGCCTCATCCTGGGGTTGGCCCCTCCCTGATATCTCAGGACCCCACAGCCTCTTCCATCCTGCTGTGGAGCCAGGATTCGCATCTGGTCTCATGCCTGGCATGGTGATCACCTATTGTGTTTCCTGGGCAAGTGGCCTGGCCTGGCAGCTCTTCAGTCATGTGCCCTAGGACAGGCTGGGTATGGGGTGTCCACACCAGGTCCCCTCCCTGCCAGCCTTATTTTTTTGGTTTTGTTTTTTTTTTTTTTTTTTTGCCTTAGACGGAGCCTGGAGCCCCCTAGCTCAAGTCTGCCAGCTGTAGATCAAACGGGAAGGGAGTGAAGCTTGAGTTTGGGGTTGGCGATAGATGGGGAAGAGGAACTCTGACACTCTTCAGCCCTGGATACCATGGGATTTGGACTCCTAGTTCTAGATTCTTCTCATTCTTCTCACCCAGAAAGTGGGAGAGAATCACCCCTGGCCTGAGCTACCCCCTGCCTTTCCTCCTTCTCCTCACAGTGCACACGCTGGCCTGATCTGTTTCCAGCTTGGACCTGGTGCCCACCTGCCAGGACAGATAACCACCAATGAGTGAGCCAGCCACCCTCCCTGCCCGCCCTTGTCTCAGCCTGAGGAGACAACCAAAGAGTGGGACTTCCGGGGATCCTAGGGGTGCAGAGTTGACACCTCAGAAAATGCAGCTCCCCCCTCCCGGGAGATGTTGCCCCCACACCTGGCACTAGGCCAGGGTCCCTGGAAACTTGGTGGGTGCGCTGGCCCGCACATGCCTGACCACAGGCCGGCCGGAAGGAAGGTGGGTGGCAAGTGTGAGAAGCAAGTGAGACCGGGGGACAGATGGCCGGTGCGGGGTGGGAGGATGAGCCAGTCGCCTCAGGGGGGCCGGCCGGGTGGTGAGAAGGCAGAGGGAGGGGCTCGAGCCTGCTGATGGGTGCCCTGACCCCCTGCCCACAGCAGGCTGAGGTCCCTTCACACCCCACCACAGCTATTTCTGTCTCTGGCACGTGAAGCTGTGGCCTGCTCCCAAGTCCCTGCGGTCTCTTAGTGGCCCTTCACGGGGACATTCTCAGTGTCCAGGAGGACCGTGAGCTGCTGACATCCTGGCTGCACCTCAGCTGCCCCCCAGATCCCTCATTGCCTCAACTTTAGGGAGAGGACACGCAGCCATCACAGGTCCCAGTGAGGTTCCCTCTAGGTCACTGCAGGCCCCCCGGCCACCCATCACCTCAAGCAGACTTTTGCTCCAAGTCCAGACAGCCCCCCATCACCCTAAACTCATTTGGACATGCCTCTTGGCCCCTCCCCTTATACTTCCTGGCCCCTTCTGGCCTTACAAAATGGCTGCCTCAGTTTCTCCAGGAAGCCAGGCCCTTGGTACTGAAGAAAAGACTGGGTTTCACTATGCTCTGGCTACTGTCTTCTATACCAGCAAGGGGACAGAGACCCCAGGGCTGTCTGCTGGTGCACTGAGCCACCAGTCATGGGCCAGTGCTGCCTCACCAGGCAGAAGACATTGTAGCTGCACCCCACAGGCTCCAGGATAGGCCTAGGCTGCTGGCAGTAGCTGGAGTGGTTGGAGCCTGGATACGCAAGGCATCCCCCAGCAGAGGCTAACCTCAGAACCCCCCCACTCTTTCTCCACTAAAGGACCAGAGACCCATAGTCCCTTCCCTGCCTCACAGAAGCTGGACAGGGTGAGCTTGGGGGCACTCTGTAGAGTCCCCATGCACAGTGTTCCTCAGCCTCTCTCCTGAAGTCAGGTGAGGACCCCTGCTGCCCTCAGGTACTACTTCTGACTTGGACACCAGTACTGGGGGAATTCAGTACCATGCAGACACTCAGGGATGTCCTGAATTCATCCATTCTGCGCTGAGCCTAAGGGAAGAGAAGGTGGACTAGAGAATGAAGCATGATCCTGGAATGAGGGTCTGCCGGGCATTGTTGCCCACAGTGTCCCATGTGAGAACCAGGCTGGCCTCGAGGGGCTTCTTCCCCCTTCATGTCTGAACATTGGAGTGAACACTGAGAATGGGACCCCATGAAGCTGAAGCAGGGCTGCTGGGCTGGAGAGCAGGCTGGTGACTGAAGAACTCTTGTGAGTGCCAGGGGCTCTTGTGGGTGGGCAAACCTGCAGGTGGGCACCCCTGGAAGCTAGGAGACCATCCCACTCTTATTTGGGACTGCAGAATTTTGGGCTCCCCAAGGGAAGAGCATGGGAGGGAGGAGCTGTGGCCAGCAGTGCAGATGTGAAGGGGTCAGAGCGTGTCCCAGACAAGCCTGGGCAAGGAACTGAGACTTGGTAGTTGGGGGGCATTGAGTCTTCTTGCTGGGCCATAGAGATAATACAGCAGGGAGGGCACTTGCCTTGCATGCCGCCAACCCTGATTCAATTCCTGGCATCCCATATGGTTCCCTGATACTGCCAGAAGTGATTCCTGAATGTTGACAGAAATAATCTCTGAGCACTTCCAGGTATGCCCCCAAACCCCCCAAAATAAAGAAAGAAGTCTTCTGGGTTCCCAGGGACCCTGCTGTGAGTCTGAACCCATGCTGAAAAGTTGGGTTTTATTATCTCATAAAAAGATGCCCCCTCTGCTTGCTCAGCAGAGAAGTTGCCATGGAGACCAACGGGCAGACCCCAAGGGGGGCCAGGCTGGAGCCAATTACTGAAGCTGCAGAAGGAGAGAGCCCACCGCCGGCCTCCTGCTGCAGGCAGGCACAGGGGCCAATGCTTAGAAGTTGATTTCTCAAAAGCAGTTGACTCAGCAGGAAGGGAGCTGCACCCGAGTGCTCGGTGCCTCCTCCTGGCAAGGCCAGGCCACGAGGCCATTAGCTCAGCCCCTGGCATAGCTCAGCCTGGAAGCCCTGCCTAGAGCATTATTCCAATAGGGGTAGCCCAGGCCCCAAGAACCAAACTCATGGTCACCCCAGGGCTGGGGACAGAGAAGCCGGGAGGCCAAAGGAGCTGGTTCTGGTGGAGACAGACCCAGTCAAGCTTATCAACACAGCTGCCAGCCTTGCAGCCATGGGACAGGCACAGTGGCAGTGGTTTGAGCAGCAATGTGGGTGTGGTGACTGAGGGGACCAGTGGCAGAGCCCAGAAGTGTGGCTTCTTCATATCCTGGTCCCACTGCTGCCAGGGTCAAACTGTGACCCACTGGTAGTGGAGGGTCCAAAGTGTGGTCTACTGAGGGCCTGGGCAGGACCCTTCCTATCTCAGTCTAAGTCTTTGGCAATCGCAGTCTCAGGAATAGAAGTGCTGTTTTCCTAGCACAGTTCTGCCCCGTGACAGCAGGTGAGATGTTGGTGGGAGCCAGCATAATCAGACCCGACTTTCCCAATGAGGCCCCAGAAGGAAAGCGAGCAAGAGATGTCAGCAGTTTTCATAGAACCACAGGCCAAGGTGCCCCACACAGCCTCCCACGCATGGCCTAGCGGGAGGGAGGCACAGGCCAGGCCTGGACAGCCTCTCTGGGCTCCTCTCCTGAAGCATACTTGTTCCTACAAGTCCAGGGGCCCAGCGTACAGAGGAGCCACTGCCTGGCCTGGGGAAAGAAGAGGGTCACAGGAGCATTCACTGGGAATAGCCCATGAACTACTTATGGACTGGGGCTCCAGGCCTTATGCCTCCATCATCCTGGGAAGAGGGCGACCGGTGTGATGAAGCTCTGGCACGAGTCGGTGCCCCCTAAGATAAGGGTGTTGGGCAGGGAAGACTGACCAGGGTTCTCTGTTTCCTTCTGGCTCCAACCCAGCAATGACCCGGTGTCTTGTCTGCAGAATCCTGCTCTCACAAGCTGCCAAGGAAGGTGTAGCTGTCAGCAGAGGTGCTAGCTGATAACTCAAGTGTTAGCTGATAAGCCATAACTCTCCCAGGGGGACTCACATTTTAATAGACTGACTCCTGCAGGCTGAAGGGACCTTTGTCATCCGAGGGATAGCTCCAGTGCTGGGGTGCTAAGGCAGGGAGCTTAATATCTAGGCTCAGTGAGATCAGCTAGTGAGAGCCCCCCAAATCAGAGATGACTTGTTCTCACTGAAGGTTGGCTACATCTGGCCCCCAGAGATGGGGAAGAGTGTGGGGGCCTGCAACAGAACCTCTTGGAGCCCCTCCATCCGGCCTCCGGGCAGGCTGAGAAGGTCCTGCAGAGGGCAGAGGGCAGCAGTGAGCCGTGCTGGGGCTGATTGGTTGGAAGGGACAGAGTCCTGGCCGGGGAGAAGAAGCAGAGAATGAGGCCAGGGGAGGAGGCTGCAGGAGGTGATCGAGCCAGGAAGTGCCGAGAGGAGGGCGTGGGGAGTGGGCATCTGCCTGGAGGGCCCCGGGGCAGGGCCGTGCTCTGTCTCTTTCTGCCTAGACCTGCTGTTCCTGCCCTTGGGTGTCCAGATTCCTGGTGCTCTGTGACATGATTCCCAGCAGTGCTGGGGACCCCCAGACTCTTGCAGGAGGGCCTCAGGGGGAGGGGACTATGGCATGTGCCGTTTCTTCATCACAGCCCCACTCCCCACAGAGGTCAGGCAGCCCCTTGGTGCAAATAGGTCTGACCCACAGGACCCCCTGCCTGCAGCCTATCAGGGCCCTGGACAGCCACACCAGAAGCCCACAGCTGATTGCCAAGTGGCTGGGGAGTGAGCTGAGGCTCCAGGTCCCCCTGCAGGCCTTGATCAGTGCCCTCTGCCCTCCTGGCCTGTGGGCTGGGCAGCCCCAGGGACTCTGGTCACTGGAGTCTCCAGGAAGTATCTGCGGGCATGAATGCTTCACCCTGGAGGCCTCTGGGCTGACAGAGCAGCACATGAGTGCCTTAATGGGCAGTGGCTCCAGCCCCTCCCCAGGTGCTATTTTGGGTTCGAGACAGGCACCACTGGTGCAGTGCTTCCCCAGGAAAAGGGGAAGGGGACATAGCCCTGAGCTCCCCGCCCCAGATGTAGCTCAGCCTCTCAATCAGGAACCACCACCTGCTCACGGCCCTCTCCTCTGCTCGCAGGGAGCCGGTTGCTGGCCTGGGTGCTGTGGCTGCAGGCCTGGCAAGTGGCAGCACCGTGCCCTGGTGCTTGCGTGTGCTACAATGAGCCGAAGGTGACCACTAGCTGCCCGCAGCAGAATCTCCATGCCGTGCCCGTGGACATCCCCGCCTCCAGCCAGCGCGTCTTCCTGCACGGAAACCGCATCGCACACATCCCCGCCGCGGGCTTCCGTGCCTGCCGCAACCTCACCATCCTGTGGCTGCACTCGAACGCTCTGGCCCGCATCGACGCCGCGGCCTTCACGGGCCTGGCCCTCCTGGAGCAGCTGGACCTCAGCGACAACGCACAGCTTCGAGCCGTCGACCCCACCACGTTCCGGGGCCTGAGTCGCCTGCACACGCTGCACCTCGACCGCTGCGGCCTGCAGGAGCTGGGCCCGGGCCTGTTCCGTGGCCTGGCCGCCCTTCAGTATCTCTACCTGCAGGACAACGGGCTGCAGGCGCTGCCCGACGACGCCTTCCGCGACCTGGGCAACCTCACGCATCTCTTCCTACACGGCAACCGCATCCCCAGCGTGCCCGAGCGGGCCTTCCGAGGCCTGCACAGCCTCGACCGCCTGCTGCTGCACCAGAACCGCGTGGCCCGCGTCCACCCGCAAGCCTTCGGGGACCTGGGCCGCCTCATGACTCTCTACCTATTCGCCAACAACCTGTCAGCGCTGCCCGCCGAGGCCCTGGCCCCCCTGCGCTCTCTGCAGTACCTGCGGCTCAATGACAACCCCTGGGTCTGCGACTGTCGTGCTCGCCCGCTCTGGGCTTGGCTGCAGCAGTTCCGTGGCTCCTCGTCCGAACTGCCCTGCCGCCTGCCTGCCCACCTGGCCGGCCGTGACCTCAAGCGCCTGAGCGCCACCGACCTGGAGGGCTGTGCAGTGGCCGCAGGGCCCTCCCGCCCCGTCTGGACCAGTGGAGGCCAGGACGAGGACACCCTGGGCCTGCCGAAATGCTGTCAGCCTGATGCAGCGGACAAGGCCTCGGTGCTGGAGGGCAGGAGCCCAGCCTCTGGGGGCAACTCGCTCAAAGGACGGGTGCCTCCTAGCGATGGCCAGCCAGGCAATGCCTCGGGCCCACGGCACATCAATGACTCCCCCTTCGGGACCCTCTCTGGCTCCCTGGAGCCCCCTCTGAGCGCACTGCCGCCTGAGGGCTCTGAGGCCCCCAGCCACCCAACCTCTGGGCCTCGACGGCGGCCAGGCTGTTCCCGAAAGAACCGAACCCGCAGCCAGTGCCGCCTGGGCCAGGCAGGTGGCGGTGGCCCTGGTGCAGGTGATGCAGATGCCGAGGGCTCCGGTGCCCTGCCCAGTCTCGCCTGCAGCCTCGCCCCTCTGGGCCTCGCTGTGCTGCTGTGGACGGTGCTCAGGCCCTGCTGACCGGCCCGGCTCACCTCCCGAGCCCTTCTCAGCCACCAGGTGTGTGTTGTGTACATACGGGGTTCCCTCCGCACCACCAGCCAGCACCGGGTATCCAGGCCCTCCTTGACCTGACGGACTCTCCCCCCCCCCCCCCTTCGGCCTTCCCATTCTTCCACCCCCACCATGTTTACAGGGTGAGGAGGAGCGTTTGTTGCAGAACGCGGCCTCACGCCCGGATCGCGGTATATAGAGATATGCATTTTATTTTACTTGTGTAAAAATATCGGACGACGTGGAATAAAGAGCTCTTTTCTTACGCCGTGGCCTCTCAGGCTAGGGGGACGAGGAGTGCTGAAAGGTGAGGCGGACCCTGCTTTTGGGCAGTCCTTGTCAGGTGATGGACAGATGAAGGGGGCAAGAAGCTACTGGCTGTATAGGGGCAGGTGCTGTCTGGAAGGGCAGCTAGGTGGTGGCTTGCTCAGAAGCCTATTAGCTCTATACACTGCCATGTGACTGACATCCCCTGCTAACCTCAGTGCTTGGCTCTGAACTCAGAAATCACTCCTGGCAGGCTCGGAAGATCATATGGGATGCCGGGAATTAAACTTGGGTCTGTCCCAGGTTGGCCCTGTGCAAGGTAAACGCCCTACCTCTGTGCTATCTCTCTGGCCCCCTAGGCAGCTTCTAAGGATTTTAAATGTGTGTGCAGTGCGACCTGCGAGTTGGAGCTGAGTGAGTGTTTGTGGGGACAGTGAGCCTGGGCCATGCAGGGCTCAGAGACTCCAGCTGTCCCCTACAGCCAGCCCTGCCCGGGAGGACATTGAGCAGATGGACAGGGGCTGGCCCTGACAGAGAGCTATGGGGCCGAGGAGTGCATAGCCACGCATACGTTCCACCCTGCTGCTCATGGTTTCACACATGACCTGCAGCTTTGGGAGCCAAAGAGGTTGCACAATGGGTAGGGCACTGGTCGGCAAGCCGAGGCTTACGAGCCACATGCGGCTCTTCACACTTTCTTTTTTAGGGGAGAACGTGAACGCAGTCCCCCTCTTTACACTTGTTAATGCAGCTCTTCTGTGTGCCGGGCGGCCACTCCAGGAGTCAGGACTCTGCTCCTAGCCTCTGTCTGTGCACGCCCTGTGTGGCTCTCAAAATAAATGTCAATTGGGGTTTTGGCGAGCTTTAGCTCAGTTGAAAAAAAGGTTGCCCACCACTGGGGTAGGGCATTTGCCTTGCACTCAGCCAACCCAGATTCAATCTCCAGCATCTCATTTGGTCCCCTGAGCCTTCCAAGAGTAATTCCTGAGCACAAAGCCAGGAGTAACCCGAGTCTTGATGGGTGTGGCAAAAACAAAACAAACAAACAAACAAAAACCCTGCAACTCTACTACTTGTTCGGGTACATTTACCCCACCTTACCCACCCAGGGGTTTCTGCTATGCATATTCCCAGGCGCACACACACACACACACACACACACACACACACACACACACACACACACACACACACACACAGCAGAAGACCCAGCTCTCACCCCCAGTGCTGCATGGCCCCTCAAGCACTGCCAGGAGAGATCTCCACCTCCCCAGTACCAAGCTGAGAATAGGCGATGGGTGCAGCCCCAAAACTGAAACCAAACAAAGACTTCTCTGAAATGTATTTGGGCCAAGAAGATGACTCAATGGGCTAGAGCTCTTCCTGTGCATCCGGGAAACCCGGTTCGATCTCCAAGACAGCATGGTCCCTGAGTACTGCTGGGATCAACCCCTCCAACCCCACCGGTGTGACCCGAAAGCTGAAAGAAAAAAACAATGTATGCACATACGTTTTTCCCACTGCTGGGCCTAGGAAGACTCAGAGCCAAGTAGAAAGGGAACTGGAGGGGTGGGGCAGCTTTCCCAGCCCCCAAATTGGGTGCTGGGGGAAAGAGAGGGAGGAAAACAGTTTGCGGGAGGCAGTGGGGGAAAGTGGCTGGTGGAGCCAGATGGCCGTGGGGGCTGCCAGGGCTCCAGAAGCCTAGAGGGGCGGAGGCAGGCAAGCTCAGCAAACTAGCTATTGGTTCCGCACTCCTGTGGACAGCCGGGTCCTGTCCGAGTGACCCCGTTGTCCCCCAGGGCCTAGGCAGATAAGAGGCAGCTCTGTGGGGTCTGGTGTTGCGGTACACCTGCAGGCCCACTCCCAGCCCACCCCCAACCCTGTGCCTTGCACTGCCAGGCCCTGGACTGTGCCAGCCTGCGCCTGGGCGTCGGTGGGCAGAGGGAGCGGAGGCAGAAGCATCTTTATCCAGTTTTCTCCCGAGCAACCCCTACCATTCCCGAGAAGATGCAGTAAACTGCTAAATCGGGGGTGGGGGTGGCAGGGCTCTGAGCTGAGTCTGTGGGCTTCTGCGCTGCACGACAGCCCCCAGTCGCCTCCTCACTTCACCTTCCTGCTACCCAGGAAACTAGACACCTGTTTTCAAAGGGCTTTGGGGGGGCTCCCTTGATCTCCTTAGCTTGCCTGCCTCCCCAAACTGGCCACTCACTACCTCTGCTGAAGTCTCTTTACGGGGCACTGTGCACTGTAAATGGAGATTATCCCTGCAGCTAGGGGTTGGGGGGCAAGCACTGCAGCTCTGGAAGGGGCTGTGACTTGGCTCCTCCCCACCCCACCCCAGCCCAGCCCTACCTCCTGAGCCACAGCTCCTGTCCCCTGGGCCTCCATGCCCGCCTCTGCCCTACTTGGGAGAGATATGGATACCTGGGCAGGACAATGGTGCTGGAGGAGCAAGTGAGCCTGGGAGGACCTGGATATGGAGAGGGGGACCCAGTCTTGGGGACTCTGTTCCCTGGGGCAGAGGTGAGGTCTGGCTTCCAAGTGAAGCCCCCCCCCCCTCAGGGTGCTGCTGCACCTGCACGTGGAGGCTGGAGCACTGGACCAAGAGGCACAGAGGGCCAGATGAAGATAGGGGGTCAGTGTAGAGGGCTGTGGCCACTGATCTTATGTCCATTTCCGGTAGCTGCTAAGCGGCTGAGCTGGCAGAGCTCCTGCCCTGAGACACCACCGCACCCATTTCAAGGTGGGGGTTCGGGAGGAGTGGCTGCCGTGGTTGGGGCCCGGGAGACATCTGGGCGGGGGTGTCGCGTGGGCCGTGCAGGCTGAGCTCCGGAGAAGCGCCCAGGCTGGAGGACAATTTGGGAGTCGTGAGCGTTTGGGTGGTATTTACAGCCTAGCAAAGAGATGAGATCACCGACCAGCCCATGGGCTCCCCGGATGGGGTGTGGACTCCCCTCCAGCTGCGCCCCCCACCCAAGCCCGACTCACCCACCAGCTCTGAGCGCCAGGGTGGGGGGCAGGACTGTCAGGTCCAGCCTCAGCCTCCTGGACGCACCCCGACACCTGCATCTTCAGAAGGTAATTAAGGCGCCAGAAGCAGCATGCCACCTGTCAGCCCCTTCCTTCCCCTCTCTCTGCTGCACATCTCCTGGCTCCATTGAGGATGCGAAGCTACAGGTGACCTGAGCCAGGATCCCGCCTACCTGAGTCCAGGACAGCTGAGGTGGGTGATACTGGGCAGGCCTGAGCCACTGCAGGGCAGAGGAGGGAAATTTTCAGGCATTGTTCTCGGGCCGGGATGGGGGTTCCCCGTCTCTGGCCAGGAGGGTGGAGGTGCCCTCCATTCTCTGATGGGCCACTGCTGTTCCCCCTGGTTGGCTCGGGTCCTCAGGAAGGGGCCTGGCTCTTGTTTGTCTGACTGCCCGGAGCTGTGAACAGTAATTGGAAGAATTATTTTTTAATCCTTAAATTAGTTTTGAAATAATAGAAGCAACAGAATGTTTAGCAGCTGATGTCCAGAGGGACTGAGAATTTGCTAGGCGGAAATGCACAAGAAACACCTGCTCGCTGAGGGATGTGGAGCCCCCCCCCCCAGGCCATGGCTCTATGCAGCCCCCCGTCTAATGGGGTTCACCCGTAAACTCGCAGGAGGAGCCCCTGTAGGTGTGCCTGGTGTGCAGGTGAGGACACGGGTCAGGAGGTGTTGAGCTGAGTTTCTGGGCAGGGGCCCACCCTGTGGCTCCCTCAGTGCCTGGACAGGGGCTTCACACTGCCTCCAGCCTCTCCCTTCACCTGTCAATCAGGGGCTGCCACTCGACCCTGGTGGTGGTGTCTTTAGGCCTGGCCCCTCGGTGTCATCTGAGCTCATGCACACGTGATCAGGGTTGTTCCTGGTCCAATAGCCTTTGGGGAGTCCCACACCGTGAGGCGACCCCCTTTTGGTACTATGTGTCCCAAGGCCCTGGCCTCTCTGGGAGCCTTGCCTCAGGCCTCCACTTTTCCTTTCCCACCCAGCTGTGGGCCAAGTCTGCCTAGAGTCCCCCATGACAATCTGAGCACTTCACAGGACTCCTTACTCCAGAACTGGGCAGCCCAAGGGTCACTATCCCCAGGATTCTATCTTACCCCCATCTGTAATATTCAGCCCAGCTCCTTGTGACAAAAGACCTCAGAACTATTTTCCCAGAATTCTCTGCTTTGGTTCACCCCACAGTTCTGACAAAACTCTACCCTCTCCTCTAGGAACAGCTCCCCTTGATTTTTGATCTGATCCCATTCAGATGAATGGTGACAGATTAATCCCACACCAGATCCAACAAGGCCAGGACTGCAAGACTCCAAGAGAGGATCCTAGCCTGCAGAAGCCATCGCACTGCTCTGTATCTCACAGAAGAGGTGCCTAGAGGAGCACCAGATGGTCTGGCAGAGGCCAGAGAGTGCAGCTGGGGAGAGTCAGTCAGTGTCTCCTGTTCCTTGGTCTCCCTTGGACCCTCAGCTCTTTGGCCTCTGCCTTCACATGGGTTCCCAGGCAGACCCAGTGGAGCCTTGTTGCAAGTAGAGGACCCAACTGTTCACCATTACCCCTGTGGGAGCCCTGAAAATGGACACAATGCCCCTCACCCCAAACCTGCTCCTGACCCCTCTGGGCCTTCACTCAGATTCTTCTTTCCTTGGGCGTAGGTTACTGGCTGGGGAGGAGCCCCAGGGACCGCAGAGTCTCAGCCACATGCAGTGTCCAGCTATGGTGTGTCCTGCCCTCTGCTGGCCCAGGCAGGAGGAACTGCCCCGCACTCTGGTCCATGCCAGCAGTCCCAGAACCACCTACCTAACCTGTGCTGGGAAGACTAAAGGGCCCCCACAAAGGAGCTGCTGGAGCCTTGAGTGTAGGGGTCCCCTTGTTCAGTTGATCAGGTTGAATCCACGCCAATGGATGTGCATAAGAGACAAGTGGTGCATTCCTGGCTTCATTCACCCCAGACCAAAGGCAGGGTCCCCACTCACCCCTGCCCACCCACCCACCCCTGCCCACCCACCCACCCCTGGCAGCTGCTCCTCTGTGGGGCAGGCTAATTAAACCTGCAGCCAACAAACACGGGGAGCCAGAGCCTCCGATGTGTCTTCGCAAAGGGCTGTGTGGAGATTTATGGGCAATAAAGGAACATCCATCTCTGTGCGGGCAGAGAGCAGTTGGGAGGGGGACAAGATAGCCTCCCCCAAACCCACTGAAACTACAAAGGGGGAGGCATGCCAAGGTTTCTGGGATGCGGAGGGGCCCACAGAGAACAACACTTCTCTCAAGATGCGGGACCCCGCAGTTCCAGAGCTGGGATATGGCAACCTGGCAGGCAGTACACCAAGACAGCCCAATGCAGCATTAAAATTAAATAAACAAAAACAATGGGGACAGAGCAAAGGCCAGCATTGGAGTGCAGGGATATTGCACCTCAAAGTGCTGGGGGCTTATGGGGCTGCTTAATGTCTGGCAAAATAGGATGGGCTTATGCAGCTACCATGTGGGGTTAAGTCCTGTCTGCACCCCTGAGTCTTGGCAGCACTATATTGGGACCTGCCCACCCCCCTGACTTTCCCTGTGATCCCTGGCTCCAGAGAGACAACCCTCACCCAGGCTCCCCTCCTGCTCTCCTCACCTGCAGACCCCTCTCGAGATCAGAAACCCCAGAGCAGGGTGCCCAGCCACGCACCTGTCCGTTTGCCACTCACTTTTCCCAGGCCCTTGCTTCAGTGACCCCCTTTCTCTGTGCAGGAAGACACAGTGTGACCTTCTGGTCCTCAAGTCAATGTCACTGAGGTCACCTTCCCCCCACTTCAGCCATGGCTCTGTCCCAGACCTCAGGGACACAGTGATCACGAGGACATGTTACAGACTCAACCTGACCCGGAAACATTCAAGCTGGGCAGAGGCGGCCTGTTCAGCCCTCCTTCCCCTGTGCCTTTCTGCTTGGGAGGTGCCAGTGTCTGTTGGGGACAGCCATGTTTCCGGACAAGAATCCCCTCCCCAAGCCTGCTCCCTACACGCAGGTTAACTGGAACACAAAGACTTTTACAGATTTTTCCCACCCCATTAAGCTCGTTCTGTAAAAACTGATCCCAATTAACACAACCAAACAGAAGCACCCAGCGCCACGTTCCAGAAATAGGACGTGGGGTGGTGAGAACTGCCACGTGGCAGAGTGAGGGGGGTGCCAGCATCCAGCGTCCCCGAGGTGACATCTCAGGGGAGCCACGGTCCATACCCGCTGGCGTGGGCATTCCACGCGACACGCATGGTGTCTGGCACCCAGAATTTTCCACTGGATGAGTCCTACGATGCTCTAAAACCTGGCTCTGGGGCCACCTCCTTCTGGAAGCTATCCAGGGTTTCACCCACTCAGTCCTGAAGGCTGAGTTCCAGCTCAGCAAACCTCCTGCCCTGCCAACAGAACCTAAATTGGGTTGGGTACAGACTCAGGAGCTCCACCTCCACCTCGATGTGACTGGAGCTGACCTGGTACCCCGCTGGGATGGATACCCATGGACATCTCCTGGGGAAGTTTTCTCCTTCAGGAGAGGGTGTCTGAGTCAGCCATAATCCTAGAGGTCCATGCTGGTGTGGGACCATGAGGAACCCAGGGCCCAGGAAAGATGGGGAAGGGCCTGGGGTTCTGCCAGCCACAACTCATCTCCTTTTGGAGACTGGCTCAGCTTGCCTTCCCCACTGTCTGTCTTAATGGGGAGGGTCTCCTGCAGCCCCTAACAGATGGGGCGGCCCTTGAGCCCCCTGAGGAAGGAGCAGGACAGGGCAGGAGACCCTGGGATAGACACTGTGGAGCGGTGAAGCCCGGACTCCCAGCCTTCGATGATGGCTGCTGGCACGTGACTGAGGCTTCCTCATTCCCAGATGGCCTCCAGCTCGACTGGCTGCGTTTCCAGCTGGAGCCGAGGAAGGGGAGCCGGGCGTGTGCTCAATAATGCACGATTTGACTTGCAAACTCAGTGGAAGCCATGCTAATAAGAGCATGGCTCATGGGAGAGGGGTGGGTGTGCATTCCAGCAGAGAGGACAGGAGAGATGGGGTCCTGCCTTGTGGAGCAATGGTGGAACACGGGTGTGGAGCATGTGGGGACCCCCTGGGCCTGACTGTGAGCCCAAAGATGAAATATTAAGTAAGCAGAAAGCCCCAATGGAGTCATAGCTGCCCATTGCCAATCAGCGCTGAGGGGGGTTGAGGTAGGAACCAAGCCATGGAGCACAACACTGCCCTGTTCCTTAGCCTTTGGACAAGCAGCTTTTGGGGCCTCGTACCCCCTCCTGCCCTAGCAAGGACCCTCTTATTGTCTCAGTTCTGAGAATGGGTGACCTTCAGTCCCCATGATAGTTGTCAGCCTCCATTTTCTGTCACCCCCACTTCAAGTCACTGCTACTTCCTGTTGGGGACAGGAAGTGCTGGCTTTAGCAAGAGCTAAGCAGGATGCAGGACTGGGGTGACCTGAAGTGGGGGAAAAAAAAGCCGCATTGGGGGAATGGGGTGTTTTCACAGGGCTGGGGTGACACCCTCTGTGCTCAGGGACCTGGGAAGAAGAGAGGCAAGAGGACTAGGATGAGGGGACGCCCTGGCCCACTCTCTGTCACTTGTCTGTCTTCCCTTCCCTGCATATCAACATTCCACTGTGGTACCAGGAGGGCATCAGGCTACCTCTAGCTACTCACTCAGCTGTGTGACTGGGCATGGCTGGTGTAGCCCAGAGGGGGCACTGAGCATCAGGGCATGAAAGGAACTTGAGGTGGCCATGCCTGAGCTCACAAAAACCAGTGCTCTACCAGCTCAACAGTTGGTGTTAGGGTCCGTGTTAGGGTTTCATTTGTACCTATGTTAGACATGGGGGGAACCGTGGTCTTCCCAGTGCTGTCAAGAGGGGCCATGTCTTCCACTGGCTGCAGGTTGCAACAGAGTCCTACGGGCCTAGGGCACTGGGTGGGAAGTCACTGGGGGCGTTAGAGGGAAGCTCCCCTCTCCAGTGCTCACAGCATTCCCTCAGCACAGGGCCTCAGGCCTGCACGGCCCCCAGGGCTCCCCCTATTCCCGTTTCCCTTCCTAATTGGGTCTCCTCCCTGACAGAGCCACGCACACGCCTCATGCCTGTTCTGTTCTGGCAACGTCGGCACAATCTCTGCTCTGTGAAGCCTGGCGGGCAGGAGGCTGGAGCCACCGAAAGAGCTGCAGGCTCTTGGGAGCCTTGGCACAGGGGCAGGGAGGGCCTGGATCAGACTGTAGTGGGGTGGGGTGGGGGAGTGCGGTCTGTGACCACAGCTTATCTTGGATCCAGACCCCTACTCCAGACTCAGGAGTACCCATAAGGCTCTAGGTTTCTGGGCTAGGGGAAACAAGATTGCAGACTGGATGTAGATCCAGGCAGCGGGCAAGAGTAAACTTGGGGGCCGAAGTTGTGGCACAGCGGTAGGGCTTTTGCACATGACTGACCCAGGATGGACCTTGGTTTGATCCCCCAGGGTCCCATATGGTCCCCCAAGCCAGGAGCTATTTCTGAGAGCAGAGTCAGGGGAATAACCCCTAAGTGTCACTGGGTGTGGCCAAAAAAAAAAAAAAGAATGAACTCTGATTGAAAAGACCCTCCTCTTTTGTCAGCGGCTAGAGTAGAGCCTGTGGGGGATCTGGAGAATGTTCCTCCTCCCACAGCCCACCTGTCTGCCTGGCCACAGAACGCACCAGCTCTTGTTACAAAAGTAGGGCCATGGGGCCAGAGCCGTAGCACAGTGGTAAGGCATTTGCCTTGCACATGGCTGACCCAGGACGGACACAGGTTCAATCCCCAGCATCCCATATGATCCTCTGAGCGCAGGGGCAGGAGTAACCCCTGAGCACCACCAGATGTGGCCCCCCATAAAAACAAAAACAAAAACAAAAAAGTAGGGCCAGGGTCCAGGGAGATACTCCAGTGGGGAGGCACTGGCTTTATACATAGTTGACTCAGGTCTGATCCCTAGCACCCCATAAATGTCCCAAGCTCTAACCAGGAGGGATCCTGAGATCAGACACAGGGTAACCCCTGAGCACAGTGACCCTGAGACAAAACAAAACAAAAACAAAAAATTAGGATCAGGGCCAGGGAAACAGTTCCATGAACTGAAGTTTCACTTTTATGTGGGAGATCCCAACTTGGATAAACCCCTAAACAGAACTGGAAGTAACCCCTGTGCACTAGCAGCTGTGGCCCCCTAAAACCAGAACAAAACACAGCACCCACTGATTGAACAGCAGAAGTACTGCACGAGGTTGAATGTCTGCTTGGCATGCAGTGAGATTCAGGTTTGAAACCCTCTACCAGATCTGAGCCATGGGGAGCCCCTGAATACTGCCAGGTGTGACCCAAAAACAAAAATAAATCAGGGTCAGAGCCAGGGAGACAACTCATGAGGCTGGAGCGTAGGCGTGATGCAGAATTTGTTCCCATATCGGCACACAAGGTCTACCCAGCATTGCCAGGAGTGACCCCCAAACACTGTCTTAATGATTGGCCTCAAAACAAAAAGTTCAGGAGATAGGAGAGATAGTACAGCAAATAAGGTACTTGCCTTGAACATGTCAACCCTGTTCAATCCCTGGAATCCCATATGGATCCCCTTAGCCCTGAGGGTGGCCCCTGAGGGGTGTCTCCAAGGTGTAAACCCCAAGCAGAGTCATGGGCACTCAGGGTATGGCCCAAAATCCAACCAAAAGATAAATCGCTGTCAGGACCTTTCTGTGTGTAGGGTGTGAGACTGAACTGACCAAGTTCTGGGGTGATGCCTCTGATTGGACCCATCTTAAATGCTCCCATCCCTGCCTTAGGCCCAGTGCCTGAAGCTGACCATGTGGGGCTTAGGTATGAGCTTTCCAGGGAACCTCAGCAGGAAGTCACATGCTAGCAGCTGAGTCTCCCCCAAATGAGGGTACCAGCACCCAGGTGTGAGGGTTTCCCCTCCCCAGAGAGGGTCCCCAGCACCCAGATGAGGGCTCCTGGTGCCTTAAAAAGGATCCCCAGCACTAAATGTGGGTCCCCGGCTCCTAAACTAAGGTTCCCAATACCCAGAAGAGGAACCCCAGCTTCAATCCATGTTGGCATGTTGCTGACATGTTGCTGTAGACCTGGCCCATCTGGATGCTGACTCTAAATAGTGACCAATGCTCATTCAGTGGGACCTTTACACCCCTGCCCTTCCCCTTCCCTACTGCTGCTAACCCTGGCTGCATCTTCCCAGAAGGTTCCAGAAGCCAGGTCTAGTCCAGTGCTGTGGGCTCAAGACCCCCCAGAGCTGTAAGACCCAGTGTTTGCTAACATGAAACCCTTCTGGGGATCCCAGCAGCGTGAAATTCCCAGAGGACAGTCTCTGGGTGAGCTCTAAAGTGGTCCCAAGATGGACTCAGGGGGCCAGTGCAGGCAGAACCATCCTGGACTCACACAAGGTCAAATGAAGGAAAATGAGACCTTTGGCCTGTCTGAGACCCCGTATGCCCTGGACTTGCAGCACTCAGAAATGACTGAGTGTTAGGAAGATGCAGCCCTGTGATTGGGTCCTGGTCCCCAGGGCCAGGGCACCTGAGGTGGCAGCAGACACAGCTTCTCTACTATACCCAGGGTACAGCTCTACCACAACCCAGCTGATGCACCTCTCAGCACTCTCCTCCCTTGACTGGGCTCACTGTTGCTTCCTCAAAACTGCCTCCTCATCTTGGCAAGTGCACCCCGCCTTCCCCTAGGGTGCATCGTGGGCCTCCACAGGCCCCCACCCTGTGTCAATAATCACTGTGATATCTGGGACTGTGAATGGGGGATCAGAGACCCCAGTGCCCATGGTACCCTCTGCCCGGCCTGACTCCAGGCCTCTCCTCTGGGGTACCCATGGGTGGCTGGGGGCGTGGGTGCCTCTGCTTCTGGCTCTGCACAGCTGTTATTTTCTTGGAGTGCAGAAGGAATTGTTTCACCAGCAGAGCAGATGTTTCAAAGATGGAGGCTGAGGTCACAACAATAGCCCAAATGGCTCCTGAACTCTGGGCTGCACCTGCCCACAGTGGTAGGTCTTCCAAAATTAGACTGAGGCCTGAGTCTCCAGGGACCCAGGATCTGCCTGGAGCCCTCCTGATCCTAATCTTCCATGGACTTTGGGGCTTCTGACCCACCTTCCTCTCCTCTCCATTCTATTTTTTGTTAGTTTTTTTGGTTTTTGTTTTTGGGTCACACTGGGCAGCACTCAGGAATTGCTCCTGGCTCTAAGCTCAGAAATCACCCCAGGCAGGCACAGGGGACCATATGGGATGCCGGGATTCGAACCACCGTCCTTCTGCATGAAAGACAAATGCCTTACCTCCATGCTATCTTTCCGGCCCTCTCCTCTCCATTCTTAATACCAGCAGCTGATTACTGACAAATAGGGGTCAGGGAGTGGTTTGTAGAGGTACTGCTATATTCCAGGAGCTCTGCAGGATGGCCAGTCTTCAAACACCAAGAGAATTGGATGGGGCTTCATTGGCTTCTAAGGAGGGAGCGAAAGCTGCACAGACACTACAGGAACTAAGGCCTTAAACACTTGAACACTTTGATCCCTGGCACCACGTATGGTCCCCTAAGACCACCAGAAGTGACCCCTGAACACAAAGCCAAGAGTAAGGCTTGAGCATAGCAGGGTGTGGTCCAAAAAGCAAACAAAATGCCCAAGATGAGGCCGGAATAATAGTATAGTGGGTAGGACATTTTGCCTTGCACACAGCTAACTAGGGTTCAATTCCCAGCATTCCATATGGTTCCCTGAGCCTGCAAGTGTAATTTTTTTTTGTTTTGTTTTTGGGTGACAACTGGTGGTGCTCAGGGGTTACTCCTGGCTGTCTGCTCAGAAATAGCTCCTGGCAGGCATGGGGGACCATATGGGACACCGGGATTCAAACCCCTCCCAGATCTAGGGTCTCCACTAGGGCAGAGCACCTTAGGTCACCTGCACTGTCACCACAGTTCAGAAAGGCTCCTGAGGGTTCTTAGAGCCCCTGGTGGGGTCAGGTGTAGACAACTGATAGATCCAGATCCTGCTCCCCGACAAGAGACCTGTCTGCTCCAGCGGGAGCCCAAGTTGCCTGGCCTGGTGGGTAACTTATGAGCAAGTGAGCCAATGGGTGAGTGGGTGAAGGGAGGAAGACAACAGATCAAGTGTGCCAGGCCTGCCAAGGCATAGGGATTGCACGAGTAAAGCCAAGAGCCAAGAACCCAGGGTCTTGCAGATGAGACTCCATGAATGGGTCTGAGCCAGTTTCCTAGATGGAACTTGGCACTGCCTACTGACCTGGTAGTTTCCCTCCAATGCAGCATCTATGGAGGAGTTGGAGGTGGGGGTGAAAGCTCCTGCCTCGCTCCTAAGAGCAGTTCTGTCTTGTTCTGGCCAGGAGGGAAACACAATGGCTTG
The DNA here is from genome assembly GCF_024139225.1 of Suncus etruscus. Taxonomy (NCBI): domain Eukaryota; kingdom Metazoa; phylum Chordata; class Mammalia; order Eulipotyphla; family Soricidae; genus Suncus; species Suncus etruscus. The sequence goes on from NC_064864.1 coordinate 20,503,462, forward strand.
TGTGTGGGCTACAGGCTCATTTCTGGCCCCAGTACCGTGGGCAAGAGTGGGCTGGATGAAGGCAGATGACATCACTAGGATTGTCAAATGACTTAGAACCACTTCCGCACCCTCCTGCTGGACTGGGCATTTGTTATGTCAACAAACACCCCACAACACCACACAAGCACACTGGCTCCTCACGGACATACAAGGGCAGCAGCAGAGTGAGAGATCACTCTAGAGCAGCCCACATCCGGCACATAGTAGGTGCTCGCTAAACTGCTTGCTAAACAGACCATTACTACCCTCAATTTACACAAGGGGACACTGAGACTCAAAACCACGGCCCACCCCACAGTTTCTGCCACACAGGTTACTCTGGGCCAGGCTTTTTGGGAAGCCCCTGAACCCCTGTTGGAGAGGAAGGCACTCTGCCTGCAAAGACGTGTTTTCATTAGTGGGTTATGAATAATTAATGTCACGGTGCCTTTGAAACTGTTTTGGGTTTTATTTTAAACATTTTTTTCTATGTATAGAAGCAGCACTTCCGCTAGGCACCAAATTTATTTTTTAATAAACATGCAGTTATTTATTCAATGCTCGGTGCTCCTGGGGTGAATGGGTATGTGGAGAAAGGGCTTTGTGGGGCCCCACCCTTGGCTCCACCTTTCCCTAGCCCAGCTTCAGAGCTAGGGGGGTGGAAGGGAGAAGGAGCTCGGCTGGCCAGGAGCAGGGCGGGGTCAGCTGGAGTGCTAGGTACCAGTTCTCAGCTTCCCACCTGATACCAGCTCTTCCATCAAAGGCCTGGGCAGGGGAACAGTTAAGCCAAAGACACAGCCCAAATCCTGCATGACAAGGGGTTGTGGAAAGAAGGGGTGAAAGCTCCTCACCTCCTGCAGCCCACTTTCCCCCACAGACCCTGCTGGGGTTCGGGGTCTAGTCCCTGCTCTCAGGGCAAAAGTACCACCTGCATTATCTCGTACAGTGAGACTCTCCTCGAACCCCATTACTTGGTTCTTTCTGAGATGAAGTCAGAAACACTTATTTTTAAATTACAAGCCCAGGAGAGTGTGGGCAGCAGAAGAGAAGCAATATGCTGACGTTAGTTCTCCAAATGTACCTTCCCGGGCCCCGGGCCAGTTTGTTTAATCACAGCCTGAGACTGGGGTGTGAATCTTCAGGACCATGGGCCTGAGACTGCCTATCTGTGATTCCTTGGCCAAGGCCCGATGCTAAACAAAAGAACTAGACTGTAGTTCTCCCCCCCCCACCAAAAGTCATCATTAATTTTTTAAAGTGCGCAATATTGTCCTCAACAAAACACATAAAATATGTGTTGTCTCTCACTAATAAATATTTTCCAGATTAAGTATTTGTAATGCTATCAATTATTTATCACCATATATGGAGAATGCATAATTTGTAATAAGATACAGAAAGGGTTTTAATTTTTCTGCACAATATATGAAATTGAGTTTTTGACTAATACATGAATAAATTGACTCTAATCCCTTTCTGTCACGGTATACGGTATTGTTTTAGGTATAAATCTCTTATTTTATAGATGTTTTCAAAAAAATTAATCTCCAATATTTAAGGATCAGCTTAAATCTCCGTAACGGGGTGTTTCAGTGGTTTCTCTATTTATAAGTCTTGTCGTTTCCACATGTCCCCCCCTGAATCATCAACAGCACATGCCAAGACCACACCAGGGCTCCATAAACACTTACAAATGTTTATAATTTCCAAAAGAGATACTGCATGGGTGGCAATTGGACGCCAACCACAGTCTCTGTGCAGCTCAGGACCTGCAGCCCAGTTGCCAAGGGGCAGAGCCCAGCCAGCAACCTGCCCTCCACTGAACTGACCCAAGATGGAGAAGCAGGTCAGTGTCTTGGCTTTGGGACTCAGAGTTTAAGGAAGAAAGCAGAGCAGAAGGGGTTGGAGTGATAGTACAGTGGTAGGGTGTTTGCCTTGCATGGGGCTGACCCAGGACGGACCCGGTTCCATCCCTGGTATCTCATATAGTCCCCGAGGCCTGCCAGGAGTGATTTCTGAGTACAGAGCCAGGAGAAACCCCTGAGAGCCACAGAGTGTGACCAAAAAAAAAAAAAAAAAATCCAGCAGAGAGCTAAGAGAGGCCTAGTGTGACTGGACAAGGAACAGAGTAAGGGGAGAGAGCAGGGCCACCATCCTTGGGCCTCCAGACAAACCAACTGAGTTTAGTTATTATATGTCAAACACCTCCCTGTCCTAAGCTCTGGGAACAGAAACCTTCAGGCAAAAATGATGATGACTCTACTCACTAAGGCCCCACTCCACCAAAGCAGCAAGGCTTCCTAGAGGAGGTGACATAGCCTATGATTGAGGCACCTAGTCAGCCACTAGCTTCCTTTGTGACCCAGGCAAGTGTGCCCTGTTCTGGATGACAATTTCTTCTGTAATCCCAGAGGCCAAGTTCAAGTTCCCAAGAGGTCAAGTACCATTGTCAGGCCCAGGGAGATCACTCCCATCTTCTCTATACAGTGGGGCTGGAGTCTTTGCAGGAGATATGATGTTGTAAAGCTAATGAATGTCCCCTGCATCTGGACTGGGCTGGACTAATCACATGACCCCTTCTCCATACCACACCATAGTAAGAGGACAGCGATTCATATGACCCTAAAGAGGTCAAATCAAGAGGCTTTTCTGGGATTTTTTTTTTTATACAAAAACAGAAAATGGAGCCTCTTTCTCCCCATTTGGAAGTAAAAACCTGGCAGTGGGGCCACAGGTTCAGCGTGATAAACAGTCAGTCAGAGGCTGACCATGGATGTAAGTGGCAACAGTGGCTAGGAAGATGTCTAAAGTTTCCATGTCTAGAGACCAGCTTGTTCCTGAGGTCCTGAAGTCAGCTGGGGAGCCTACAGAGTCCTCCCCCATGCTGATCTGAAACTCTTCCCTGGGTCCTGGAGGTTTGCATGGACTCCTGAGTGCTATTAGATCTACCAGCATCTTTTTGTTTTGTTTTGTTTTGGGGCCACACCCGGAGGTGCTCAGGAGTTACTCCTAGCTCTGTGCTCAGAAATTGCTCCTGGCAGGCTCAGGGGACCATATGGGATGCCGGGATTGAACCCGGGTCCATCCTGGGTAGGCCACATGCAAATCAAATGCCTTACCACTGTGCTATCGCTCTATCCCCTCCACCAGCATCTTATAACTCAAGGGACGAAGGAGCATAGCACCTAGGGCTCCCCCTGAATGGGGTGAAGGGATCTCTTCTGGATCCTGTATGTGGGGGGAAGTGGCTCACTTTCTCCCTAAGGCCAGGTAACCTGAAAAGTAGAGATGAAAGTGCAGATTCGAACATCCAGACGCCAGTCCTCCCAAAGGAAGGGCAGGGCATGTGCTTCGCCACCCACTGCTGCCCAACACAGAAACCGATTCCAGGCAGCACTGAAGTGCAAAGCTGAGCATGAAGTAGGCCAACACTGAGTTGCCCACCCGTGCAAGGTCTCTGCTGGGTCAGATTCAGAGACAGAAAAATGGTGGGGCCAGTGCAGGGGCTGGTGTGGACCTGGACCAAATTCCTATCTGTGCAGGAGCCTGGAGATCGGGTGTGATACTGGCACAAGCCTGTGTGTGCATCCTTTTTGCTGCCCAAGTGCTCATCTCAAAGTGGCAAAAGCAGTTCATTTGATGTGTGTATTTTGCCGCATGAAAGAAATGAAAATGGTCCCTCCCCTCAGAAGTTATGTCTATGTGCCTTCCCATTTAAGAAAATAGATTAAAAAAAAAAAAAAAAAAAACAGATCTCTGTTTCATTCTAGGTTTGCTCTGCAGGATGGCCTACCCAGTGACTGACCTAAATCCGCAGTCTTGTAACTTAACAAAGGGATCATTTCAATAAAAAAAAAAAAACACTGAGAGAGAGAGAGAGAGAGAGAGAGAGAGAGAGAGAGAAGGAGGGAGGGGGAGGGAGGGAGAGAGGGGGAGGGAGAAAGAGAGAGAGAGGGAGAGAGAGAGGGAGGGAGAGAGAAAGAGGGAGGGAGGGAGAGAGGGGGAAGGAGAAAGAGAGAGAGAGGGAGGGAGAGAGAAGGAGGGAGGGAGGGAGAGAGGGAAGGAGAAAAAGGGATATAAGGAGACAAAAAGTCTCCTTATATATATAAGGAGAAGCAAAGTCTGGGCATTATACACCACATACTATCAGCTTTACATGGGCTTTGTAGGAGGCAGTGCCTTAGACATGGTAAAGTCCAGAGCACCTTCTCAAAGCCCCTGTGATTTACCCACCAAGGGGCAGGAACAGAAGCTGGGACTTAGAGGCCCAGAGATTGTACAAGGGAAGGCACTTGCCTTGCATGCTGGGTTCTGATTCAAATCCCCACACTGCATAGGTACCTTGAGCACCACCAGGGGAGCACTCCTGAGCACAGAACCTCTTAACCACACAGCCCCTCAGCATTCCCAAACGTGGCCAAAATTGAAAACAAAAACAAACAGAAAACATAATCAAGTACAGTAGGTAGGGTGCTTGCCTTGCATGAAGCCAACCTGGGTTCAATCCCCATTTGGTGCCCGAAACCTGCCAGGAGCGATCCTGAGTGCAAAGCCAGGAGGCAACCTTGAACACCATTGGGTGTAGCCCCAAAAATTAAAATTAAATTAAAATTTATGGCTAAGAATACCTGTCCAGCAAGCATGAGGCTAGGAGTTCAATCCCTAGAGTTGCCTATATGCCTCCCAAAGGTCCTACCAGCTCTGCTGTCAAGTGTAGGGTCTTAGATACACATCTAGGTGTATCTGAGCATTGAAGCTAAAGTGGATGAGCCCTAAGGGGTACCACACGTGAAGCTGTGCAAGTCCATGAAAGCAACATGATCTCAGCAAAACCATGTATGAAAATCACAACCAGGGCCCGGAGAGATAGCACAGCGGCGTTTGCCTTGCAAGCAGCCGATCCAGGACCAAAGGTGGTTGGTTCGAATCCCGGTGTCCCATATGGTCGTCCCCCCCCTCCCCCCCCCCCCCCCCCCCGTGCCTACCAGGAGCTATTTCTGAGCAGACAGCCAGGAGTAACCCCTGAGCATCACTGGATGTGGCCCAAAAACCAAAAAAAAAAAAAAAAAAAAAAAAAAGGAAAATCACAACCAGAGTGCTTGTGAGAGCAAGAGCAATAGTACAGCAAGTAAAGGCACTCATCTGGCATATGGCTGACCAGGATTCAATCCTCAGCATTCCATATGGTTCCCCAGGTACCACTAAGAGTGATCCCTGAGTGCAGAGCCAGAGCAAGCCCTGAACACAGCCGGGTAGGGTCCAAAAACAAAAATAAGAAAAACATAATTGTATGAGCACCAACTAAACGAGTGCCGCCCCAACAAGCATGCGTCCCAATAAACACTACAAATTAAGTGTGCGTCTCCTGATGGGCTCTACTCACAAATTCAGACAGATCAGTAGAGCACCTGTGGGTGCCTATGAATATCTGTGAGCACCTGTAAACACCTGTAAAGCCTCTGAGTTTGTGTAAGTGTACGTGTTTGTGTGCTCCTGTGAGTGTCTGTAATGCCTATGAGGGCTGCGTGGGCTGTGAGGCCCATGGGATGAGATCCTGGGAACTTGCATCATCCCACAACAGCAGTCAAGGAAAGGGCACAGAAATGAAGTGATCGAAACCACCGCTCACAATTCCTTTTTCTCAGACTCTGCTGCTTCCTCAGGGAACCCCACATATGGTTGTCAGGCTTCCTCTCCGGGGGTCCATGTGCTTCAAACAACCCTCTCACTCGCTGTCATCTCAGGACCCGTTGGTTTTTCTAGCCCTGAATAACCATTAAAGCTGCATGGAAAGCAGGCTGCCATGTGAAGCCAGGCACACAGCGAGCAGGGGCACGTGAAACCTGCTCTGGCTAGCTCCTCCATTGCCTGGTGGGGGTCGAGTTGCAGTGAACAGAGCAGCCTCTCCCACAGGCTTTTGGGGCCTCAGGGACCACTAGACCTCCCCCACCCCCATGACAAGGCTGCCAGAGGTAATGGAGGGCAGGAGGGCTCCAGAGACCTGTGGAGAGAGCATTAGTGTGAGGCACTGGGAACCCAGACAGAGTGCTGTGTCTGGAGTGCTGGGTCCTTGTGCAACACCCGTGAAACTGGGAGACTCTAGTCATGTGGGGTGCAGGGCTGTGCTTCTCCCAGGGCCCTGGAGCTTCCCTCACCCCTACACTGGTTCATCCTCCTCTGGGGCCCTGGCATATCCATCAGGGCACACATGGAGTCTCCGCATGAGAACATGTGGACAGAAGAGAGTGATCACCAGTCATCTTCACAGTCCCAATTTCCCCGGGGACTCCCCATCTTGGTCTGCCAGGCAGAAGAATTTGTTTCCATGATTGTGACAGGCAGGATGAAGTGGCCACAGCAGCGCCAGTAGCTATTGACAGGACAGCCAGGTCGGCAAAGAAGCCATGAGGCAAGGACAGCCACACCCACCTGGGACACTCGGGGATGCCAGGAGCTGAAAGCATGGGGTGGCCTCAGCAGTTCTAGGCTGGGGTTTAGACAGGGGTGGTGGGGTGGGAACCCGCTGGTGCTCTAGATATTTAGTGGGGGCCTAGATTTGGCAGCAGGGGACCCCACACTCAGTCACTTGGAAGGCCCTGAGCTTCAGGAAACTGAAGCTGAAGACTTAGAAACTTCCAAAGTGTGTGCTCAGAGCAAGATGAGAGAATGGGGCTGAAGTTGTGCTTGGTGAGTTTAGGAGTGAGTGACAGTAGGCTGCTGCTCCTGCATGCACCCCCTTTTCTGGCCTCCAGAACCTCTCCTTGCAGTGGTCTTGATGCTCAGGCAGAGTGGGCGGGGCTCCTGCATGACAGCAGGCACTATACAGCGACACTAGTCAGGTGGACAGGCCAGAGAGATAGGGCAGGACTCGGACACTTGCCTCATATGTGGTTCAAACATCACTTATGGTGCCAAGGCACCTCTATGTAAGAGCCCTGAGCACAGAGCCAGGATTAAACCCTCATGGGGCCAGAGTGGTGGTGCAAGTGGTAGGGCATTTGCTTTGCATGCACTGACCTAGGATGGACTGCAGTTCGATCCCCCAGTGTTCCATATTGTCCCCCAAGCCAGGAGCGATTTCTGAGTGCATAGCCAAGAGTAACCCCTCTGCATCATTGGGTGTGCCCTCCCCCCCAAAAAAAGACCCTGAGCATTACCGGTGTGGCTCAAAAACCAAAACAACTACCAGGAGTGCAGGAACCCAGACTCCTCGGGCATTTGGGGTGACCCTCCAGGTGGCACATTCCAGATCACAGAATCACACATTATGTGGCTGGGGAGAGTGCAGGGAGGGCTGGAGATGGCGGCACCCATAACATCCGACCTCAGGCAGCCTGCAAACTGAGCTGTTCACCTCCCTCCTCTGGCTGTGACAACCTGGCCAGGCTGCCAGGCTCTACTTTTCCGGCCTCTTCCTTCTGCAGGACGAGCCCTGAGCTGACCCCATGCTGAGCCGAGCCGAGCTCCCATCACAGCCCTGTCACAGTCCGAAGCCAGCCCTTCCCCCTCCTCTGGTCTCCTTTGCACCAGGCCAGTCAGGCACCTCTGCTCCTCTTGCTGAGCCCTTGGCATCTGCAAAGACCCGGGTAGAGAGGGTGCTGAGCATCGTCCCCTGAGGCTGCCATGTGGAATTAAGGGGATAATGGGCCCAGGAAGACAGGCTGAGAATGGTTTGGTCCACCTGGCTCGGCTGCTCCCTGCTGGGGGAGCTTTCCCATCTACCCCCCAAACTTGGTTCCTCAGTGGACTTGGATTTTGTGGCATCAACACCAACCCCTGTACCCACCACCCTGTGTCACCATGTGTGAGAGGGTTTTGGTAGTCTGTGAGAGCAGGGAACCTTGTCTTGCTCCCAAACCAAGGCTCAGGGAAAACATGTGGCTGACCAAAATATGTGGCTGTGATGGGCTAGGGACAGCCACAGTCCCACAGCTGGGCCTGCTGGGACTATCCTGACCTGTGTCTGTGAGGATGACACTCACCATAGGTCTTTTTTGGGGGGTGAGGGGTTGGGTTTTGGGCCACACCCACCACTGCTCAGGGGTTACTCCTGGCTCTGTACTCAGAAATCACTCCTGGCAGGCTCAGGGGACCATATGGAATGCCGAGATTTGAACCACCATACGTCCTGGATCGGCCGCGTGCAAGGCAAACACCCTACCGCTGTGCTAGCATTCTGGCCCCAATACCAAGCTTATCATAAGTCTGGTCCTTAGTACCCAGCAATGATGCTCCCCCTAGGACTGCTGGGATTCCCACCCTGTGCTTTGAGATCAGCTACACATTATGAGAAGGATCACGTGCAGGACAGAACAAGCCTGGATCCAGACACATCAGGCCTGCAGACACCTACTATCTTCATATGCGTGCCCCATGAGAAAGCTTTGGGGCCACCCCAAGACTTTGGGCATGGTGGAGCCAGTAGATGGGAACGGGGGTCCCCCACTGACCAAGTCAGCAATGAGGACCCCTCCTCCAGGTTCCTGTCCACCCATGCCATCCCTGTCACTCGTAGCCATCTCGGGCTGGAGCAGCTCCCTGAATGACAGCAATTAAGGCCGTAGCTGGCAGAGCTCCCTGCTCCCCCAAAAGCACCTGACGTGGCATCGGCTCCCGGGAGGCCTCTGCGCTCTGGCAGTGGCTGAGGTACTTGGAATCGGTTTCTTTCTGCTGTAAAAATGGAAACATCCCCTACGTGAACCACAAGCTGGCAAGAAGAATACCGCTGTGAAATCTCGCACCCCAAGGCGGGATGGGGGGCGGTAGGGGCCCCGCCAGGAGAGCGGAGCTGCGAGGGGGAGCGCCAGGAACCAGGGGCGAGGTGCGGACCCCCCCTCACAGACAGGCAACCCCTCTTGGGAACACAGGCTAGCTCTCCCGCCTTGAGCTGCTGATTCCCTTACTAAAATGCCAACGGAGCCTCCTCATCTGGTCCTTGGCAGCCATCCAAGCTGCTGGAATAGCTGTGAGGGGGCAAGACGGGGGGATGTTGCCCAGGGTGGGCATCCTAAAGGGATCCAGGAGCTCCCAGGGCTCACAGGAGTAGGGGTCTGCTGCCAGGTAGGGTGTGAGATGTGGGGTCATGGGATGTGCCATTCTGCCCTTAGGATGGTCCCCAAGTCTTCTGGTGGGCCTGGCTGGGGTTCAGAATCCAACATATACCAAATGGGGGCCAGAGTGACAGCACAGCGGTAGGGCATTTGCCTTGCACACTGCTGATTCAGGACGAACCCAGGTTCAATCCCCGGCATCTAATATGGTCCTCCCAGCCTACCAGCAGAGATTTCTGAACGCAGAGCCAGGAGTAACCCCTGATCACACCCACTGGGTGTGGCCCACAATCAAAACCAAAAACAACATATACTGTAGTGTTACATTTTCTAGGAGATTGGTGAACTCGCTGGCTGCTGGAAAAGAACTTCATCCCCTCAGCTTAATTCCTCTTTATTCAGATCTAAACAGTGCCCCTACCTGAAAGGTTGTAGGTGGGAAAGCAGGAAGGAAAATATGAAAGCCTCTAAATACTATTTTTTTGTTTGTTTGTTTTTGGGCCACTCCCGGCGGTGCTCAGGGGTTACTCCTGGCTGTCTGCTCAGAAACAGCTCCTGGCAGGCACGGGGGACCATGTGGGACACTGGGATTCGAACCAACCACCTTTGGTCCTGGATCGGCTGCTTGCAAGGCAAACGCCGCTGTGCTATCTCTCCGGGCCCATAAATACTATTTTTTTTTGGGTCACACCCAGCAGCGCTCAGGGGTTACCCCTAGCTCTACGTTTAGAAATTCCCCTGGCAGGTTTGGAGGACCATATGGGATGCTGGGCTTCGAACCACCGTCCTTCTGCATGCGAGGCAAACACCCTACCTCCATGCTATCTCTCCGGCCCTGCCTCTAAATACTTAACAATATACCAAATGAACATTCTCAGAATCTTGATTTGTTTTGGTAGGGGGCTTTGGGCCACACCCGGCTTACTCCTGACTGGGTGCTCAAGAGTCATTCCTGACAGTGTTGGGGACCATGCTGCACCAGGCATCAAACTGGGATTTTAATCCACAAATGACCACTTTAACCCTTCTGCTATCTTCCCAGCTCCAGCCCTCATGGGACTTTTTCTTATTGTTTTGTGTTTTGTTTTTTTTGTCTGTACCTGGCAGCGCGTAGGTTTTACTCACAGATCTGCGCTCAGGGATCACATCTGGCAGTTCTTGGAAGATGATAGTGCGCCAGAAATCAAACCTGGATGTTTGCATATGAATCAAGTGACTTACTCTCTGCACGCTCTCTCCTAATAGGATTTTACCTTGACTGTGGCCCTCAGACTCGGCCAGGCTCTGATGTACCCATCTGGCTACACATGCCAGGGTCCGAATCTCCACCCCCCCCCCACTTTCCTGGCCAGGCCCTCTCCCTCTCCCTGGGCACTCACTGCTCAGCCGCAGGTTGGCACCTGGGAGCCTGTAGTCTTTGCGCGAACACCACCCTCCCAGCAGCCACCCACTGGTGTGAGGAGCCTGTGCTGTACGTGAAGCGCCCCCACCGCTGCTGTCGTCAGTCTCCCCCAGATTCTCAAGAAACATTGCATGGGTCCTTTGGATCTGCTGGCACTGCAGGATGAACTGCTGGGAGCAGGGTCAGGCCTGGGCTGTGTCCTCCATGTGGGCCAGCAGTCCTGGCATTTGAGCAGGGAGGGCTGGGGCAGAGGTCTGGCCATTGTTTAGGGGTCCAAGACTCTCAGCCAGTTGGCATGGCACAGTCACTGCCCGTCCGAGGAAGGGAGGGGCCTCCCGCCATCACTGTGCCTTGGGGCTTCTGTGTGGGTGGAAGGATGCGTCACCAGCATCCCAGTCACATTAAGGCTACTGAGGCACAGAGGAGACGGAACTGGCAAAATCACCCTGCTGGTGATTGCAGGAAGGTTCAGCCTGGGGCCCCCCCACACACACACAGGGTCTCCCCGAAGCCGGCAGGAACATGCCCTTCCTAAGGTCTGATGGCCTGATGGAGAACAGCCTTTCAAAACAGAAGAAAAATCAATTCTCCAGTTCCACTTTAATTCATCAGTTCCGTTTCCCTTCAGAGTCCCCGTGCCAGGGGTCACCCCAGAGCTGCACAGTCTTGCAGAGATTTCCCGCCGCAGGGGTTGGGGGGTGATGTTCAGGATCTGTATTTCAGGGCCTCACCTGCAGCCTGTTTTTTTTTTTCTTTTTCTTTTTCATTTATTTATTTATTTTGGTTTTGGTGATGCTCAGGGGTTACTCTGGCTATGTGCTCAGAAATCAATCCTGGCTTGGGGGACCATATGGGACATGCGGTCTATCCTAGGTCAGCTGCTTGCAAGGCAAATGTCCTACTGCTGCTCCACCGCTCTGGCCCCTGCTGCCTGTTTCTTGAAGGTGGGAGTGAGCAACCTGAGCAGAGGGCATGGGAAGGGCCCTGAGGAGCTGGTGGGGCGACTTCCCCACTCTGCTGACTCAGGGAGTGGCCAGAGTATGGGTCCAAGAGCACCAGAGTGTGAAGCTGAAAGTGTGTCCTTCTGTGTCTTATAGGGAAACCAGATTCTGGGCCCCCAAAGCAGACCAGCCAGCATTGGTCACAGTGGCCCCGGGCACCTGAGTTCCCACAGGGATGGGTGTTTTCCCCAGTCATACTCCT